>NC_053164.1:140142051-140147051 GCF_016835505.1 Polypterus senegalus
GCTACTGAAACAAAGCCGATGTAAACCTACACTTTAAATTAAGTTCATAGACAGGCTGCAGCTGGCGCTTGTAATTTAGTGCCTGCCCATATAAGGCCGTCCGTCAGCGGCAATCCAATAGCAAACTGCCACGGCTAAATATTCACGGGTTAAGGACTGTACTTATGCAGAGGAAGATGAGATGGTCAGGGTGGTGTTTGACACAAACTCAGCGAAACTGCGAGAGAAAGTTTTAAGTGCCAGGACTAAGGTAACATTAAATACAGCCATGGACATAGCACGAGATGGCACCAGCACAGCTGGGAACCTTCGATGCATGTACACCGAGTGGCTCACGTGAACTGACGACGTGCACAGATAAAAGCAACAGTTCCAAAGAGCTGAACAAAACCGAATTACACAATTGAAAAGGCAGCAAAAAATATGAAGCGTCTGATAAGCATATTCATAAATGCAGCTACTGTGGAAACAAAGCACACGGTGGAAAAGTCAACGTCCGCTAAAGGAAGACTGTAAAAAAAACCGTGCATGCAGTGTGTCAGGTCTCAGATAAAGAAGACGAGCTGTTTATTGATGCAGTAAGAAACGAATCGATGAATGAAACCTGTCATCTTTACAACGATTGACAAACAGGGAATGTAACTTGAACACAACACATCCTACAAATACGAACCTGATTGAAAGAAATAATGATAATCAAATCCTTGATGACAGCAACACTCAGTAACACTCATAAAACAAATACTGTATATTGACAGTCATGTTTACGTTATTTTTAAAATGTTCCCTTTTCTTTTTCTACCTTTTTTAACACACTACTTCTCCGCTGCGATACGCGGGTATATATATATATACTAGCAAAATACCCGCGCTTCGCAGCGAGAAGTAGTGTGTTAAAGAAGTAATGAAAAGAAAAGGAAACATTTTGAAAATAACGTAACATGATTGTCAATGTAATTGTTTTGTCACTGTTGTGAGTGATGAGTGTTGTTGTCATATATATATATATATATATATTTACACACACACACATAAACATATATATATATATACATATCTATACATATACACATATATACATACATATATATATATCTACATATATACACATACATATACACACACACATAAATACATACACACATACATATATACATACACACACATATATACACACAAATACATATATATACATACATACACACACATATATAAACATATATATACATATACATACATATCTACATATATACACACACAGCTATTTCGTTATCAGTGCAATACGCTGCTTGTTAAAACGGATGACTCCCGCTCTTACGTGGATATTATGAACTATCGTATTTGTTCAAGTTCTATTTAAATTTTAAATAGAAGGAATTTTTATTTAGTCGACAGAAATATCTTTGGTAGGAATGGTAAAAACAGACAGGAATATTATTCGTGAATAAATCAACTCAAACCTTAAACAACTTATAATATTTTGCTCTCCATAAAAATATATCCTGTCTAAATTATACAAGTTAGAAATAAAGTAAGCGTTAAAAGAACAAACATTCAAATTTCTTTACTCTTATGTAATTTTATATAAAAAATAAACTTAGATTTTAAATATCCCAAAAGATTTTGCTCTCCATAAAAATATATCCTGTCAAAATTATACAAATTCAAATATGAACATGCTGCATAACAAAACCTGGAAATATAAATAAAATGTGTTCCTTTCAGCAATAACAAATCAAATCATTCAGTTGTCTTTGCTCATATGTCATTTTAGAGCTGTACTTCAAAGTCACCAAAGCGCCGTGCAAACTCAGTGCAGTGCGCTCAGTTTATCAGCAAAGTGCGTATTTGGGAACACTGTAGTGACGACTTGGTTTAACATTACTTGGCAACAGGGAAAGTGGGGCAAGGTGAACTGGTGCATTTGTGTCTCCCATAAAAGCAGCTTCACTTGAAATCACTTTGTGATTGTGCACGGGTTAAAACGTCCGCTGAAGTGTCAGATTCTTATTTAATTATGCTGTTTTCTGTATCTTCTGAATTGCATTCAGGTTACCCTGATGTTTTGTCTCGTAGTGCCGTCTTAGATGAAATTCTGTAATTACAGCCACATTAGCTCCACAAATGAGACACACGGGTTCAGTAAACATATACTCAGCCTCCCATCGGTTTTTAAAGGCTCTATTTTCAGAATCAACTTTTCTCTTCAGCATCGTGTGAGCTAGCTTCGCAATAACTTGCAGCAACATAAGGTAGACTTGATTAACGCAGAAAGTGTTCTGCAAGGCAGCTGAAGCGCTGCATTATGGGATCTGTAGTTTATTGTGTTACCAGCGCTTCATATACCCGGGCTTTAATAACAATAAAACAGTATATAAAATGATCTCGCGGGCTGGATATAATTACACGCCAGGCCGGATGTGGCCCACGGCCCTTGAGTTTGACACATATGGACTAAATAGAACTTGAAAAGATATATTTTTTCAAATGTGATCGCAATTCAGATAGAGTTGACGCGAGACTACAGCCTGCATGCCTCAATGAGTCATCCTCCCCTCTTACTTTTTTACCGTTCACCTAATGAATACACTGAGTATGGCTTTACCAAAACAATCATTGATGGCGAATAAAGTATCCATTATTCGAGTATGTAGATCGGGATATATATATATACATATATATATATATATATACCCGCGTATCGCAGCGGAGAAGTAGTGTGTTAAAAAAGGTAGAAAAAGAAAAGGGAACATTTTAAAAATAACGTAACATGACTGTCAATATACAGTATTTGTTTTATGAGTGTTACTGAGTGTTGCTGTCATCAAGGATTTGATTATCATTATTTCTTTCAATCAGGTTCATATTTGTAGGATGTGTTGTGTTCAAGTTACATTCCCTGTTTGTCAATTGTTGTAAAGATGACAGGTTTCATTCATCGATTCGTTTCTTACTGCATCAATAAACAGCTCGTCTTCTTCTTTATATGAGACCTGACACACTGCATGCACGGGTTTTTTACAGTCTTCCTTTAGCGGACGCTTGACTTTTCCACCGTGTGCTTTGTTTCCACAGTAGCTGCATTTATGAATATGCTTATCAGACGCTATATTTTTGCTGCCTTTTCAATTGTGTAATTCGGTTTTGTTCAGCTTTTGGAACTGTTGCTTTTATCTGTGCACGCGCCAGTTCACGTGAGCCACTCGGTACATGCATCGGGTTCCCAGCTGTGCTGGTGCCATCTCGCTATGTCCATGGCTGTATTTAATGTTACCTTAGTCCTGGCACTTAAAACTTTCTCGCAGTTTCGCTGAGTTTGTGTCAAACACCACCCTGACCATCTCATCTTCCTCTGCATAAGTACAGTCCTTAACCCGTGAATATTTAGCCGTGGCAGTTTGCTATTGGATTGCCGCTGACGGACGGCCTTATATGGGCAGGCACTAAATTACAAACGCCAGCAGCAGCCTGTCTATGAACTTAATTTAAAGTGTAGGTTTACATCGTGCTTTGTTTCCAAGTAGCATCATGAATATGGTTGTATATGTCACTCGCTCGCTTCTTATTGTTTCGCTGCCTTCTCAATTATATAATGCATGTTTTCTTCAGCTTTTTGAGGTCTTCCTGGTTTCTATGTACTGCGTGATTACGTGAGGCGTGATGATGTCACACGAAACTCCGCCCACGGCGTTGCAGCTCATCTCCATTACAGTAAATGGAGAAAACTGCTTCCAGTTATGACCATTACGCGTAGAATTTCGATATAAAACCTGCCCAACTTTTGTAAGGAAGCTGTAAGGAATGAACCTGCCAAATTTCAGCCTTCCACCCACACGGGAAGTTGGAGAATTAGTGATGAGTGAGTGAGTGAGTGAGTGAGTGAGTGAATGAGTGAGTGAGTGAGTGAGGGCTTTGCCTTTTATTAGTATAGATATATATAATATATATACATACATACATATATATAATATATATATATACATACATACATATATATATAATACTAGCAAAATACCAGGCTTGCTTAAGAAGTAGTGTGTTAAAGAAGCAATGAAAAGAAAAGGAAACATTTTGAAAATAACGTAACCTGATTGTCAATGTAATTGTTTTGTCACTGTTGTGAGTGATGAGTGTTGTTGTCATATATATATATATTTACACACACACACATAAACATATATATATATATATATATATATATACATATATATACACACACACACATATATAAACATATATATACATATACATACATATCTACATATATACACACACACAGCTATTTCGTTATCAGTGCAATACGCTGTTTGTTAAAACGGTTGACTCCCGCTCTTACGTGCAATAACAAATCAAATCATTCAGTTGTCTTTGCTCATATGTCATTTTAGAGCTGGACGCCTGGCATCTTTTTTTGGCCACAGGTTCGTTTCTGTTTGCTGTGAGGTTCTGTGTTGTGGAGATTCTCAGGATGGACTGCAGGTGCTCATCAGTGAAGCGACTCCTGTGTGCTGTTTTGTTCGTCTTTATCACGGAGAAGAGCTTCTCACACAGATATGTGCTACCAAACATGCACAAGGTTCGAGCCGCATGTAGACGGACTTTTTTTGTTCATCAAAGTCACCAAAGTGCCGTGCAAACTCAGTGCGCAGTGCGCTCAGTTTATCAGCAAAGTGCGTATTTGGGAACACCGTAGTGACGACTTGGTTTAACAGTACTTGGCAACAGGGAAAGTGGGGCAAGGTGAACTGGTGCATTTGTGTCTCCCATAAAAGCAGCTTCACTTGAAATCACTTTGTGATTGTGCACGGGTTAAAACGTCCGCTGAAGTGTCAGATTCTTATTTAATTATGCTGTTTTCTGTATCTTCTGAATTGCATTCAGGTTACCCTGATGCAAGGCAGCTGAAGCGCTGCATTATGGGATCTGTAGTTTATTGTGTTACCAGCGCTTCATATACCCGGGCTTTAATAACAATAATACAGTATATAAAATGATCTCGC
>NC_053164.1:141384045-141420929 GCF_016835505.1 Polypterus senegalus
TATTATGAGACCTACATGCTTTACGCGAGTTTCATAGACATTTATGACACCACTGTGAGTGTGGGACGTGACTGACAGGTGTGTTAAAAAATGACAAGATGAAGTGGGAGCACAGCTCAACAAATAACAGCTAACGGCTAACAACAACATGTGGGGCAGAACACCTCTCCGTTCTGAATCTAATTAAGCTATGTCTAACAGTTTAATTAAATAAAATAATAAAAAGAAAGAAATGCTGTATGTGTCTATCTTCTGAAATAAAAACCCAACAGACAGTTAAATAGATGTCACTTCTTTCACATTCATAGACGTTTCTCTTTGACCTACACCTGCTATTGGATTTCTTCTGATCTGCTTCTTCATTTTACCTTTTTTAACATTTTTTATCTTCTATTTCTGCTATTATTTTTGTTGTTTTTGTCCCAGAAAATAAAGTTTCGCTATCTAGCGTACACTGCACTACTGATGTACTGATTAAAGGAACAAACTTGTTAAGACTTAAAGGCAAAGGATTATTCCATGTCTCTGGTCATATCAGCATCTCCTGTCAGCGTATTTGCTTTGGATAATGTATCCTGCACCCATAAAAGTTGGTTCTTTGCTTTTCTTGTCAAACTAGGGTTTACAATGCACCTACTTTCAGGATTTTATCTACAGCAGATAACCAGGGTACAACTTGAGTCAAGATAAGCGCAGGTAGTGCGATTTTTCATTGAATTGCACAATGCTCTGCACAATCAACAGCCAATTTGTATTCTTATTCTGAAATTCCCACTGATGGATCCTTTTTTCAGTGCTACCTCAAACAATGTAAGGAACATTTTAAAACAGTGCTACAGTTTGGAAATACGTCTTATTATTGCAAGACAACATCATTTCTGTCTGTGATGTTAATGTAAGATCAGGGAAACCTGACAATTATCTTAAATCAAAATGCCGGACTTGCATATACATAAATTAGTTGTTGGAGGGGTCACATTTCAGGCACAAATGGTTAAAGAATGCACATCAATGTCTTAATGCTAAAAATCTTCTATGTATCATAGAGACATTTAAAATTATTACCTATATGAAAAAGAAACACTTTAAGAATTGATCAGGGGTTTATTGCTAGATGCACACAAATGCCCTACAACACCCTTCTGCAGCTCCTAAGATGTGTGTGTGCTCATTGCATTGAGCAGGCTGCTTTTATATGGCCATATATTTGTCATAATTAATCTCTTATCAAGTGTCTTTTGTCATCTATTGTCATAAGTCAATGTATAACCTAAAGCAACATATAACAATAGGCAAACATAGGTAAAAGGAGTTATGAGCAAAAACAAATATGGGCTGTGAAATCTGGCCCGGACACACACAGACGGACAACATATTGTTCATCACCACACACTGTTTATTTACAATATTTACAATTTGCTCACGTGCACCCCAGTGCCTCTTGCACCGATTTCCCTAAACTCCAGGGCTCACAGTCCTTGTGCCTTTCCTCTGGCCACCTCCAGTTCTCTCTCCAGCTCTGAGGGACTTTGAGAGTGTGAGTGTGTACAGAGCGGAGATTGCGTGAGGAGGTATGAGGGGTAAGGAGTTCCTGTAAGTAAAGGGGGGCATGTCCATAGATGCACTGATGGGTGAGGAGAACGACCTTAAATTCAATTCTGAGTGGAACAGGGAGCCAGTGAAGGGTTTTCAGGTTTGAGGTGATATGGTCATGCTTTCACACCCTCATCAGGATCCTGGCAGCACAATTCTGAATATACTGGAGTCTCTGAATACTCTTGCCAGGAATCCCGATGAGGAGCGCATTACAGTAATCCAGCCTGGAGGAGACAAAGGCATGGACGAGCTTCTCTACATCTTCCAGGGTGAGAGTTGGTCGGAGTTTAGTGATATTCTTGAGGTGGTAGAAGGAAAACTTACAGAGGTGTTTGATGTGGGCGTCAAAGGTAAGTTGAGGGTCCATTTCAACACCCAAATTGGTGACAGATGTGGAAAGGGGAATGTTTTGGCCAGTGAAAGTGATACTGGTGATGGTAGAAGAGCGGAGATGGTGTGATGTGCCAATTAAGATGGCTTCTGTTTTGGATCTGTTTTTCTGAAGAAAATTGAGCCTCATCCACGCCTATATCTCTTCCAGGCAGGTAGTCAATGTAGATATTGTCAGAGAAACAGTAGAGGAAGTGGGGGTAGGTCTGATGTAAAGCTGAGTGTCATCAGCATAGCAGTGAAAAGATAAAATATGTCTGCTAATGACATTTCCAAGAGGGAGCATGTAGATGGTAAAAAGGATGGGGCCTAGCACAGAGCCCTGTGGGACACCACAGGTGACGTTGTGGGTATGAGATTTTGCGCTGCCCAGGGTGACATGCTCAGTTCTGCCGGTCAGGTAAGATGTGAACCAATTGTGAATATTTCCAAAGAGACCAATGGTGTATTTCAGGTGGTCTATTGTGTCAAAAGCAGCTGTAAGGTCAAGGAGGATGAGTAAAGAAGGGGGACCAGTATCTGCTGTTATCAGAAGATCATTGGTGACCCTGACCAGGGCTGTTTCGGTGCTATGGTCAGGGCGGAAACCAGACTGAAACTTTTAAAACAGATTATTCAGTTTGAGGTGATCATGAAGTTGTATTGCAACTATTTTTTGTAGAACCTTAGAGAAAAATGGAAGATTGGAGATGGGCCTATAATTGGAGAGAACTTCAGAATCCAGGGTGTTTTTTTTTCAGTAGGGGTCTGATGACAGCAGTTTTTAGTGAAGAAGGAATATGGCCAGCCAAGAGGGACTGGTTTATGATCCTGGTGATAAGTGGAGAGACGGCAGAGATGTTGGCCCTCAGCAAAGCTGAGGGGAAAGGGTCCAAGGAATTGGTAGACAGTTTCATTTTCCTGATGACGTCCTCCGCCTCTTCCCGTGTGGCAACAGAGAAGGAGCAAAGGGGCTGGACAGTCTCAGACAGTAGGTTGACAGTTGGTGGGGGGGCAGGATATCTGTGGTGGAGAGGTGTAAGCGGATGTTATCAACTTTTTGTTTGAAGAAATTAATGTGCATATTGCACATCTCATCGATGGCCTCAGAGTGGGCAGGTGAAGGAGGTTTGAGAAGGTGATTTATAGTTGAAAAAGTTTTTTGGGGTTCCTGGAACTGTTGCTGATGATGGTGGAATAGAACCTGGACGGTGCAACCTTCAGAGCTTCTGCATACGCCCTCTTGTGTTCCCTGTAAGCCTGTTTGTGGACAGTCAGCCCAGAGGCCTTGAACCACTGCTCAAGGACACACCCAGCCGTCTTCATTTTTCGCAGTTCGCAGGTGTACCAAGGTGCCGAGCACGAGAATGAGACAGACCTGGATGTTAAAGGGGCGTGGAAGTCCAGGAGACTGCTCAGGGACTGGTTGTAAAAGTCCACAAGGTCAGCAACAGAGAGGAAGCTGGTAGGGTCAGAGGAGAGAAGTTTAAAGTCCAGGGCCAGGGCCAAGACATCCACATTGATGTTCTTCAGATTTCTGAAATGGATCTGTCGTTTTAGTTTGGTATGGGGGGAAAGAAAGGGCAGCTCCTTTGACACTACTTTGTAGTCTGAAATACCAAGATCATATACCTGTAGGTTACTGATTAAGGCAGAATTTGAAATGACCAGGTCAAGTGTGTGACCCCTGCAATGTGTGGGGACATCAACATGTTGTAGATTGAGAGAATCCAGTAGCTCAAGGAAATCATCAGTGAGATAACCTGATTGTCAACATGAATATTTATAACTCTTAGAATTATGATGTTGGCAGAGGTAGCACAGAGTGTTGTGAGAAGATCAGTCATTTCCGGTATGAAGGTAGAGTTGGGTTTTGGAGGTTGGTAGATAAGGAGAACAGTCATGGGAAAAGGAGGCTTACATTTAAATGCAAGGCACTCGCAGGAAGATGTTGCAGGTATCAAGATACGGGACAACCCCAAATCCTGACGGTGGATGATAGCTTAGCCACCACCAGTGCTGCGAGCTGCTTCCAAGAAACTGTAGCCAGGAGGACAGGCTTCATTTAGGGTAGAGTAAACCTCTGACTGGTGCAATGTTTCTGTCAGACACATGAAGTCAAGTCCTTTCTCCCTGATGTGTTCTTCAATCAGTGTGGCTTTATTGCAGATGGATTGAGAGTTAAACAGTTCAAATTTGACTAATGACTGTGAGGTAAATCACTGTACTAATCGCAAAACATTAAAATCCACTACACGCAGCTTAGAATCAACTCCACAAAATAAATCCAGACAGGGATGTGAGAATCTCGCGGTGTTTTTCTCAATAGCTCTGGTGTTTCCCATGCTGGAGGGCAGAGATCTCACGATACTTTCAGAGTTGATGGTAGTTGGAACAACGGTGCTCTGATGACGCGTCAAACGTGCAACAGGTGACCAGAAAGATAGAATATTGGGAGCAGAGCACTTTGGCTGGTTATGGAAGATGAACTTTCGACCGGAGCCTCTATTAGTGTATCGAGGACAGCGAAGGAGTCCAAGTTGTTTAATGATGGGGATGTTAATTTCAGGAGTGGCTGCGGGATTAAGTCAGCGGAGTTGGGAGCTGGAATAATTGAACGCCATTCTGACCGAAGAAGAAGGGAGAGATGCTAAAATAAAAAAATCCAAAGCAGACGGTAAAACAGAAAATCCGGGCATCTTGAGATCTTAACGTGCTCTCTGGTTTGTAAGTCATGATAAGTTCAGACAAGTAAGCTGGACCTTGGCCTTCTAATGCTTTATACAGTATATTAAAAGGAGGATTTTGAAATCCACCCTAAACTTAACCAAGAGCCAGTGTAAAGATTTAAGAACTGGAGTTATGTGTTTGGATTTTCTTGTTCTTGTAATAATTCTTGCAGCAGCATTTTGGATTAACTGGAGGCTGTATAAAGAACAGTTTGAACATCCAGTTAACACCGCATTTCAGTAGTCAATCCTACTAGAAATAAATGCATGAATTAATTTCTCAGAATCCTGTTTATTTAGAAAGCACCTTAATTTCCCAACATTTTTAAGATGAAAGAAACATAATTTGGACAACTTTGCAATATGCGCTTTAAATGACATGTTAGAGTCAAAGATAACTCCTAGATTGCAGGCTGATTCAGTAAAATTAATGGGGATTCCAACTGTGTTAAATGATGACAGAATATTGTTGTGATCAGCGTCATTCCCTCCAACAATTAACATCTCTGTTTTATCTGTGTTTAAAGACAAGTAGTTCCCATCCATCCACTCCTTTGATTCACTTACACAACTAATTAAAGACAGCATTGGAGAAACTTTATTTGATCTAAACGAAAGGTATAACTGGGTGTCATCTGCATACAAGTGAAACTTAACAAATACTTATGAATGGTTCATAAACTGATTTGTACTTGAGAGAACTGTCCACCTAGTTTATTAGATCAAGCAATCAATCAATCCATTTTTATTTTATATAGCATCTTTCACATAGTATAACTTCACAAGAATCTAAAAACGAATGATAAATTAAGTAATTTAGATCTAAAATAAATAAAACTTTGAGTATACTTAACAGTTAGAATTGAAGTTAAAGATTCATTTTGACAAGATAATTGAAAGCCCCACACTAGCTAATACACCTTTGGTGAACTGTGTAATAATAAACTTCACACATGTAAAATGAAATAGTTATGTCTTACACGTTGTGAAAAAAACAATGCTGGGTCCTTAACTTTCTCTGTGCTCCATCAGCTCCACCTGCTTATCTACTTTGAATGTCCTGAACAATTTGTAAAAATAGAAGTGCCATTCTGGGTTATATAAGTCAACTTAAGAATAACCCAGTAAATGTGAAATTAGAGACCAGTAAAGGACAGCCTAGCCTGGCAGCACTGCAGCACTACTAAAAGAGAGAACATAAAAGTATTTAATTTTTAATCATGAAGCATGTCTCTTCAATATTTTAACAAAATATTTTTTATAATTAACACTCAGCTATTGGTAATTATATTAAAAATACATGAATTCTGTACTAATGTCATAATCTATACTAATAAAAGGCAAAGCCCTCACTCACTCACTCACTCACTCACTCATTCACTCACTCACTCACTCACTCACTCACTCACTCACTCATCACTAATTCTCCAACTTCCCGTGTGGGTGGAAGGCTGACATTTGGCAGGTTCATTCCTTACAGCTTCCTTACAAAAGTTGGGCAGGTTTCATTTCGAAATTCTACGCGTAATGGTCATAACTGGAAGCTGTTTTTCTCCATTTACTGTAATGGAGATGAGCTTGAACGCCGTGGGGCGGAGTTTCGTGTGACATCATCACGCCTCACGTAATCACGCAGTACATAGAAAATCAGGAAGACCTCCAAAAAGCGCTGAAGAAAACATGCATTATATAATTGAGAAGGCAGCGAAACAATAAGAAGCGAGCGAGTGACATATACAACCATATTGATGAGTTCTGCTACTTCGGAAACAAAGCACCATGTAAACCTACACTTTAAATTAAGTTCATAGACAGGCTGCCGCTGGCGTTTGTAATTTAGTGCCTGCCCATATAAGGCCGTCTGTCAGCGGCAATCCAATAGCAAACTGCCACTAAATATTCACGGGTGAAGGACTGTGCTTATGGAGAGGAAGATGAGATGGTCAGGGTGGTGTTTGGCACAAACTCAGTGAAACTGCGAGAGAAAGTTTTAAGTGCCAGGACTAAGGTAACATTAAATACAGCCATGGACATAGCACGAGATGGCACCAGCACAGCTGGGAACCTTCGATGCATGTACACCGAGTGGCTCACGTGAACTGACGCAGTGCACAGATAAAAGCAACAGTTCCAAAGAGCTGAACAAAACCGAATTACACAATTGAAAAGGCAGCAAAAATATGAAGCGTCTGATAAGCATATTCATAAATGCAGCTACTGTGGAAACAAAGCACACGGTGGAAAAAGTCAATGTCCCGCTAAAGGAAGACAGTGTAAAAAAAACCCGTGCATGCAGTGTGTCAGGTCTCGGATAAAGAAGAAGACGAGCTGTTTATTGATGCAGTAAGAAACGAATCGATGAATGAAACCTGTCATCTTTACAACGATTGACAAACACGGAATGTAACTTGAACACAACACATCCTACAAATACGAACCTGATTGAAAGAAATAATGATAATCAAATCCTTGATGACAGCAACACTCAGTAACACTCACAAAACAAATACTGTATATTGACAGTCATGTTACGTTATTTTTAAAATGTTCCCTTTTCTTTTCTAGCTTTTTAACACACTACTTCTCGCTATGATACGGGTATATATATATGTATATATATATCCCGATCTACATACTCGAATAATGGATACTTTATTCGCCATCAATGATTGTTTTGGTAAAGCCATACTCAGTGTATTCATTAGATGAACGGTAAAAAAGTAAGAGCGAGGGGAGGATGACTTATTGAGGCATGCAGGCTGTAGTGTGCGTCAACTCTATCTGAATTGCGATCACATTTGAAAAATATATCTTTTCAAGTTCTATTTAGTCCATATGTGTCAAACTCAAGGGCATGGGCCACATCCGCCCGGCGTAATTATATCCGCCCGAGATCATTTTATATACTGTATTATTGTTATTAATGGCCCGGTATATGAAGCGCTGGTAACACAATAAACTACAGATCCCATAATGCAGCGCTTCAGCTGCCTTGCCAACACTTACGCGTTAATCAAGTCTAGCTTATGATGCTGCAAGTTATTGCGAAGCTAGCTCACACGATGCTGAAGAGAAAAGTTGATTCTGAAAATAGAGCCTTTAAAACCGATGGGAGGCTGAGTATATGTTTACTGAACCCGTGTGTCTCATTTGTGGAGCTAATGTGGCTGTAATTACAGAATTTAATCTAAGACGGCACTATGAGACAAAACATCAGGGAGTTCTGTGTTGTGGAGATTCTCAGGATGGATTGCAGGTGCTCATCAGTGAGGCTGAAAGACCTGAATGCAATGCAGAAGATACAGAAAGCAGAAGAATTAAATAAGAATCTGACACCAGCGGACGTTTTACCCGTGCACAATCACAAAGTGATTTCAAGTGAAGTTGCTTTTATGGGAGACACAAATGCACCAGTGCAACTTTCCCTGTTGCCAAGTAATGTTAAACCAAGTCGTCACTACGGTGTTCCCAAATCGCACTTTGCTGATAAACCGAGCGCACTGAGTTTGCACGGCGCTTTGGTGACTTTGAAGAACAAAAAGTCCGTCTACATGCGGCTCGAACCTTGTGCATGTTTGGTAGCACATATCTGTGTGAGAAGCTCTTCTCAGTGATAAAGACTAACAAAACAGCACACAGGAGTCGCCTCACTGATGAGCACCTGCAATCCATCCTGAGAATCTCCACAACACAGAACCTCACACCAAACAGAAACGAACCTGTTGCCAAAAAAGATGCCAGGCGTCCAGCTCTAAAATGACATATGAGCAAAGACAACTGAATGATTTGATTTGTTATTGCTGAAAGGAACACATTTTATTTATATTTCCAGGTTTTGTTATGCAGCATGTTCATATTTGAATTTGTATAATTTTGAAAGGATATATTTTTATGGAGAGCAAAATCTTTTGGGATATTTAAAATCTAAGTTTATTTTTTATACAAATTTACATAAGAGTAAAGAAATTTGAATGTTTGTTCTTTTAAGTTATTTAAGGTTTGAGTTGATTTATTCACGAATAATATTCCTGTCTGTTTTACCATTCCTACCAAAGATATTTCTGTCGACTAAATAAAAATTCCTTCTATTTAAAATTTAAATAGAACTTGAACAAATACGATAGTTCATAATATCCACGCAGAGCGGGAGTTATCCGTTTTAACAAGCAGCGTATTGCACTGATACGAAATAGCTGTGTGTGTATATATGTAGATATGTATGTATATGTATATATATGTTTATATATGTGTGTGTGTATGTATATATATATATATGTACTGTATATATATATGTTTATGTGTGTGTGTGTAAATATATATATATATATATATATATATATATATATATATATATATATATATGACAGCAACACTCATCACTCACTACAGTGACAAAACAATTACATTGACAATCATGTTACGTTATTTTCAAAATGTTTCCTTTTCTTTTTCATTGCTTCTTCAACACACTACTTCTCCGCTGCGAAGCGCGGGTATTTTGCTAGTCTAACATATTTTACAATTTCATTTTGTACAGGAGTAACAGTAATAATCATAAAAAATATTACTGTCACACTAGTGGACTTTTGTGAGCTGATGACTTGAAATCACAGTATAGTATAAGCCTCCATACATGATGGTCTTGTATTTGTAATACTGTCAAAAAGCAAATATAAATGATTTGTTGATGATTGACTGACTTTTTTTGCAAAATTGAACATAAGAATATACAGAAGCCCTAGATGAAGTCATATGGTAATGGTAAAAGAAGGCAAAGTTAAAAAGAAGGCTGCTGAAGCTGTTGCTGTGCCAAGATCATGTTAATAGAGAATGCTGTTTTTGCACTTTGCATCATGATGGTGGCACACAGTAGCAGGATTTAGAGTTTCTTATTGTTCAAGATTTTTTGAATTTTCATTTTTGTTACTTTCCTTTATATGCCAGTTTTGCATTATTTCAATCAGTATGTCATTTTCTCTATGAAATGTTGGCATACCCCTTAGAATAGAGACTTCCTTGTAATTAATTTAATTTTATTTGTAGCTAAACCACAAAGGCTTCATATCTGGAAAATGTGATGTTTTAAGAAGTGATAACAAGTAGGGTTGATCAGTATTCTAAAGACTTGTTTGGATTATGTAGGATGATTAACTGCTCACTGTTCTCTTCATCTTTTCTGCTAATATCATCTCTGCAGTGCTTTTCCATGAGTTTCAGGTTTTGTGAAAAACTGCACAAGTTTGCCATGTAACTGATTAGGGAAGGTTGATCAATTATACTTAATGCTTTATTCTGATGCTTTGAATTTGTCAGTTAACTGGCTTTTGTAATGCAGTCATTGAATTTATTCCTGCAGCCCTGGGTGGAGAGCTCAGCTAGGAGTTACCGCATTTATGGAATCTAACCATATACAAAAAGAAATTCTAAACGCTTTAAAGTAAAAAAATAGAAAGCTTCCAGTGTGGTACTATAGATGACAGATGGGACACTTGCATTTCAGTGAACAATAACAAGACAGTGAACAGTTAACAAACAAGATATTTGCTTTCTTACCATAAATCATTATACAATTCTGCTCGGGCAACTTTGGCTACTTCTGCTTATTTTAATAAAAATTTGATCACAAAAAAGAAATTCCACTTGCCTAGAAACCATCTCATCCAGTCTGAAGTTCTAGAAAGTATCAAAGTCAGATTCTCAATGCCAGTTCAGGATAGAAAAAATGCATTTAGTGACACATGGGTGAAATCATTCAGTGCATGGAAGGAGATGACTGAATTACAGCTGTTGATAACACTTTTTAAATACACTGTCAATTACATAAGTATGTGATTAATTTAACTTCTTATGTCTTTTCAAGTTACTGATAAAGAGACCCTCGGAGTCAGAGTTGCACTAGATAATACTGGTTTACTTACCAATACTTAACCATACATCTGTGACATTGAGTCACAGATCAAGAAGCTTTAATTAAAATGCTTTATAAGTGTGCAAAAGGCTAACAGTTAACAAGAATATAGGTCATTCAACATAATCAATATATAATTAATTAGTGAAAATCATATTTAACAGTAAAAATCAACTCTCACAGAAGTCAGTGCATTTTGAGGATCTATTCAATACAGAAATGAACCCTAGATTGGAGATGCCAGTGTCTAACATTCACAATGCATCCCACTGGGACAATTCACAGTTGAAAATTAATATGATCTGTATTAATCTGATATATTTGAGGAAAGTGGAGCACCAAGAAACAAGCTCTAAGACGAATAAGAGAAAATGCAAACACCACATACAGAGCATAGTCAGTATTCAGACTCAGGACTCTAGAGGTGCAAGGTGGCAGTGCAAAACACTGAAATTAATTATCAGATATTTTCAGTTTTATGTGGGTGTATTCTCCTGCAATGCCTGAAAACATCTGTATTTTTAGGTCATCAAAAGAATAAGGCACTCTGGAACATTATCCCCGAGGATTTATACTTCTTCCGTACATCATTACCTGCAGTCAAGACTTTACATTTGGCATTGCAATTTTTTCACATGCACATATAAACTGTTTAGTTTTAACATCTGTCCACTATAAACAATTATCAGGATGACAGTGTCTTTCGGAGCTATTGCTAATATCCTAAAGTTTTATTGTAACTAATGGGATTTAAAAGGGAAAGTTGCAGGACTTTAGGACTTTTACAGTTGCAAACAAAGGGTAGTTTAAATACAAATGACATCCGGGAAGCTTTGATTGTAAGTAAAATGCCGCAGTTTTGCTTAAATATGCTGATGGGTGTACTTATGTCATCTGTGGGTGTGTGTTGCCTTTATTTAAAAATGTTAAATATTTTTTTCCGAAAGAAATCCATTTGTCCTTTTCATGTTAACACAGTAAATGAAATTAAAAGTAAAACTTCTTGCCTGTCTTTGTTTGGCTTCTCCGTCTGCCCCTTGTTCTGCACTGTGGGAGAAGCAGTCAAAAAGCTTGCTGACAGGGTGACGGGTCAAGTTAATTATCTTGTCCTGTTTTTTTTCTCTCTCAGAAATAGCCACACAGCGTCTCAGCCCCAAACATTGCCATAAAAGCTTTGAAGAAACCCCCTTGAGTGCTTGTTGAGCCTTCAAGCTGTGCCTTCTGCCCAGATGTGAGATTCATTGTTAGGTTGTAGGTTAAAGTCTGTCCACTGATAATCTATGAGGAAATGTCAGCTTAAGCAGAAGGGTTGCAGTGTCTTGCTTCTCTCACCAGGAATCTATAACGCAACTTCATTTTTCTCACACTGTGAGCCAAGAAGATGTAAGACAGGTTTAGTGCAGATAACAGGACTAAATCCAGTTCACCAGAGAACAAACTGCTAATATGTAAAAGGAAATGAACAAAGACAAAATAAATTGTTATGGTTCAGAGTCTCAGACCTACAGTAATGTACAAAATCTGGGGTGGCTGCTGATTTTAATTAGTTTTAAACTATCATGGCCACATGGGGCCCTCAATCTATTAGGCACAGAAGAAATGCCACAGCTAAGCCATGCAAAAAATTAACTTCACTTTTTTAGGTCTATGAAAGACAAAAGGCAGCATATTCATCCTAATGGGCTTTACCACCAATTATTCCTTGCTTCCCAAAGATGTGTAAATCTAAAAGTCTTTGTTTATCCAGTCTTTTCTGGATCTCTTTATTTTTATTGGACTGATCCAAGAAAAGGTATATCCTCCATTCTTTAAAAAGGGTGGAGGTACTGATTGGTTGGTGGTTAAACCAGAACTGACTAACTCTGCTCTGCTGTATCCTTTTAATGCTGCCATCCTGCATCACAGAACCAAACAAGGTAGTCTGGTCCTTCTGGGGACCTCAAGAGGTAGATTCTAATCCTGGGAACTTCCTTTTGCTTAACCTAACTGAAGACTCTCTACTTGAGCCTAGGGTTTCTGCTAGGCTCCCATGTCGGGCATTACAGGGATGTGGAGCAAACATCAACACCATCATGTTTGCTCTCACAATTGTAAGTGCTATATTTTCAAATGTATGTTTTGTTTCATCATACATCATTTTTTGTAGTTTTCAACATACTTTCGTATGCAGTCTATTGTAGTTCAAAAGAATATTTATATACTTTATATCCTTGTTTATACTAGACATGTTACCTGTCAAAAACAAGTAATAGAATAAATTTTAAAATATTTGAAAATTTCTTGCCTTTTGTATACCTTCAGTGTCTTTCCTCAGTATCCTTATGTATATGAACCTCTCTTAACTGATGCTCCCTCTGTCCAGCATGCTCCTGTAAAGCCTGTTTCTCAGACATTTTTGAGGTGCTTTGCTTAGACTCTCTGCATGCCTTATATACCTTTACTCCTCCTAGTTTTTCTCATACTCTCACTTGTCCTTTCTATCACGTCACCAAACCCAAACTGACCAATCACATGAAAGTCAAACTGACTAATCAGATTGCTCCGAGGGACCAGACACACACATAATTGCTAGTGTTTTATGATATGGTAGATATTTCTTTCACAGCAAAGACCAATGAAAAATGCCATATTCAAATAAGTCATCTTCAAAAGTTCTGAAGTATATACATGTGTACTGCATGTCTTATTGTTTCATTTTTCTGAATGCTTTTATGCAATAGACGTTTATGGGCCTAAACTGACAGAATTGGTCTCAAGGCAGAAACCAACTTTGAATAGGTTTCAGTCCACACCTATGTATACAACTTCAGTTAACCAAAGAATACATTTTGGTACAATAATGTTCTGACCAGAATTCAAACTCAGGTCCAAACATTGTGAGGCAACTGTGCTGACTTTTTAAACTTCTTTTCCGGCAATTTAATATTGTGGCAAAAGGTACTATATAGATATCAACCCGACACAAACTGACAACTGAGGCACGGGTAAAAATAAACAAAACGATTTATTTTCTTCAGCTGTGGGGCACCTCTTCCCCGTGTCCCACAGGCCCTACACAGTCCCCAAAACACACAAAAGAAAAACGCCAACACACTCTTTTTCCACCACTCCTCCCAGGTAGCTTTGTCCTCCTCCTCCCAACTCTGCCACCTCGTTAAGCCATGCAGCTCCTCCAGGTTGTGGCCACAGAGCCCAACTGGTCAGAGTCCTGAAGTCCCACTCCTGTGGCCCCGATGTAACCCAGGAGGGCTGCCACCTTGTGTTCCGTGGGACGTAGTGTGCATCCCATGGCTGCTCACCTGGTCCCAGTGCCAAAGGGCTGTCCTGGCTGAGCATGGGTCCCAGCCATCCGCCACAGTGCCCCTCCCTCAGCTGAGCCCCGTGGGGCACAGCAGCTCATCCCATGAGGGCTGGTTTTCCTCCAGGATGGGGAGTCGGCGTCCTTTGGTCCACACCTCTGTCCTGAAATGACAAAATCAAGAGACGGAGGTGTTGCCCTGATGTCCGCGTCCTCTGGACATCCTCCACGGAGAAACACCTCCAGCCATGGCCACAGCGGTTGCAGTCATAGCAACACTGCTCCTCTGGTGTGATCCTGCGGATCGGAAGCAGGATGAGAAGTCCTGCCCCGACATCCGCCCAGCTGAGGGTGCCTGGTGGTTCCACCCCCCTGCAGCGCAGCCCTCCACTGTCTCTGAGCAGATGGGCTCATGCTGCACACTGTTAGGAGTCCCCATCTTCCTTTTCTGGGGTCTCCTCTTGTACTGGGGCTCACTGATGTCTGAGTCCCCTTATGGGAAGAAGTGGGACCCCTTACTATCTGTGCCCCTTTAGACGCCTATGAGACTGACGCCAGCATGCGGGTGGAGACGGTTTGGCACGTGCCTAGTCAGTCCTGCCCCTGCTGCGCAATCAGTCATCACAGTGGCGTCTTGTGTCAGAGGTGCGGCTACTCGGCATGCAGAACCAATCAATACCGCTACCCTTTCGCTCAGTCCTCCCTTATAATCTACGATGCAGGCATCACTCACCTGTACCACCGTGTCATTCCGGCCAGAGAATCCAGGTTGCACCCCCCAGCCATTGGGTTATAGCCCCAAGGTTGTGACAACCTTCCTCTCCAGCTGCTCTAGCATCTCGTGGAGCAATCCCAGGGCCTGAAATAAAGATTGTATGAGTTGGAGGAGCTCCTCCAGCTCCCATTCAGCCAACAGCAAGTTAAATTTGTCAGTCGGCGGTGGATCCGGACTTACTTTTTCCAACAGCACTGACTGTGAGCCATTGAGGCCCTGCTCCTTTGAGGCAGGTGCCTTTGGCTGATTTTCAAAGCCGGGGTGGAGGTTTGTCACCCCAGCCTTCAAACTTTTATCAGCGGGCAGCCGACACACATTCCCCACCCCCTTACCTGCTACGGGGATCTTTCTTTGCTCCTCCACCGTCCCCTGTTCCCATGGGTTACTTCCCAGCAGGCTGCGACTCCAGGCGCTCCTCTGCCAGCTGCGGTTCCCTTTTTAACAGTGGGCCCTCATCGTCCTCAACCTCGTCCTGCTGCCGGCTCTGGAATCGGCATCCAGATGGTCTCCCCATTACCTACCTCCTGGTTTCCGTCATCCCAGAGGCCATGGCCTGGCCACTTCTTCATGCATGCCGATCCTCTTCCTGACAACGGGCTTTTTCAGATTGCTTGCTGCCTTCAGGTTGCGCCTTGCTGTCTTCCTTCCCATGAGGTGTGGTGGATGAGGGAGTCTCGAGCATTGTGGCCTTCCTGTCACATGTGCCTGCTTCTGTGGTGTCACTGGGTTGTGCTCTCTGTGCAGCCTTATAGTGTACATGCTTTGTGCTGCTGTGCCGGGTCGCCACACAAAAAAAATATGCAGGTTCCTGCCTCAAGGACGGTCAGGAATCCTGCTGGCTATGCCAGTGTGGCAAAAGCGCTATATAGGCGTTGACCCAACACAGACTGGCAACTGAGGCACAGGTAAAAATAAACAAAATTATTTTATTTTCTTCAGCCGTGAGGCACGTCTTCCCCATGTCCCACAGAACCTACACAGTCCCCACAACACACAAAAGAAAAACATCAACACACTCTTCTTCCTCCACTCCTCCCAGGCAGCTTTGTCCTCCTTCTCCGAACTCTGGTCCTTTTGGTAATTGGCCTAACTAGGCTGCACTTCTGGGTGTGGCTGCATTTCAGCCCACATAGGCTCGTTACGCTGTGTAGCTCCTCCAGGTGGTGGCCATAGAGCCCAGCAGGTCTAAGCCCTGAAGTCCCATGCCTGTGGCCCCAATGTAATCCAGGAGGGCTGCCATCACGTGTTCTGAGGGATGTAGTGTGTATCCCATGGCTGCTCCAATGGTCCCAGAGTCAAAGGGGAGTGTAAATATAAATAAATATATATATATATATATATATATATATACACACACATATATATAGTGTGGTGTATGGCCAGCCGTTCATCCTGGCCAATACCCCCAAGCCGCCAGGTGGAGCCCTCCCTGCAGTATGGAAGTCCCCTGATGTCAAGCAGGACATCATGGACATTGGAGTTTTTATACACAGTCCTGCTGGATACCATGGGGGCCACTAGGAATGATGGTTACTTGCCAAGGGGAATTACATGCTTCCGGGGTGAAGAAAAGGACTTTGTATCTGACCCTGAAGTGATAAAGAATCACATGGACTGGGGATTGGGAACACTTCCGGGTCAGGGAATACAAAAGAACTGTGGCAGCTCTCAGATGGTGAGCTGAGCTGGGTGGAATGGTGGCAACGCGTCTGGGAGTGGATTGTATTATTGTGATTATTGTAGTGTATTTGATGAGTATTGTGGAGAGGAGGGGGCTTGGTACACTGTTGTTAAGAAATATAGTCTACTTTTGGACTTTTATCTGGTGTCTGGAGTCTTGGACAGGGGTTCAAGGGAGAGATAGCACCCCTATCTGTCACAATATATATATATGTATATATATATTGTACTTTCCTTTGACATGTTCAGAACACTTAATTTGTAAACTTATAGGATGATGTACACTCGACCCATCTTATAGAACCTTATGGTGTCTATGATTGAGAACATATATTGCGATTACAAGGTGATGGGCTCCTTAAAATTCCAAGGATAAATAAAAACCAGTTTAGGAATCAGAGCCTGTAGCTTTTCGGCACCCAGACTCTGAAACAACCTGCTTACCAGTATTAGACAAGCCCCATTGATCTATGCACTTTAATTATAGCTGAAGTCTCATTACTTTAGTATAGTATTTTCCTGTTAGAATTGTTGCTAAGGTTGTTTCATATTACATTCTAATTACATAAAGTACATGCCTGTACACCCTCAAACCTGTTTAATCCAAATCAGTGTGCACAGATCTATCCAAGCAGCACCACTGTTCAAACACTTTTGGTTCTGAACTTGAAAAGTGCATTCTGTACTGCTAATTTTATAAGCGACCAAAGAGTAAATTCCATGTACTAAAATACAGCATGTGAATTACAAGCTAGATGAAAAATTTGGATGCCACAAACCAAAAAATTAGGTTTGTTACCAAATTTCTAAAGCCAGACAACATTAAACTATCAGAGATTCATTCTTGCTTACTTAGTGTATACCAGTTTCTTAATTTGTTCATTAAGAAATGAACTTTAAAGCTCCATGAAGGCAGGATGTCACTCAAAAATCATCCAAGGTCTGACTGACCTTTTACATTAAAAATACTAGAAAATGTCTGTAACTGAGAACTGATAAGTGAAAGACACTTATCTTATCTGAAAGGGTTTAGTTGTGGGCCAATTGAAACACGTTTTCCTAAACAGCTGAAACTGAGAAAATAGCCTAAATGCAAACAAGAAATGAAACAACATTTAAAACAATAGACACATGATGCTGTGAGCATAGAACTGAATATCTCGATTATTTAAGAAAAATAGTTTAAGGGTTTTTCATAGAGTTTTTATATGCTAAGCTTTGCTATTTTTCAAGCTCACCCTTCACTGCAGCCCATTGTATCAGGAATTTTATGAACTCCATTGTCAATGAAAATATGTGATTAATATTTTTTTTCAGTTACTACTATAAACAATGTGGTACAAGCAATAGATCAAAATGTGCCATGTTTCTTTAATATATGGCAGCCCAAATAGCTATACTAGTTCTGGCCTGTAGGGGTCACTGAAGAACATTAAAGATAAATTTCTTTGCAAACAACTGAACTGACCACATTCCTTCCTACTACACCACATACCTCTGTGCCAGCAGCTGTAAATTCTTACTGATAGGTCCAGTATCTAGTTAAATCCAGAGACATTGCATTCACAAGTGCCACTATTCTTGGGAGCTGGATGTCTCTTAAAGAGGTCTTGTAAGACCAATAAAGAAACATTATCGAAGCAGAGCTCCAGCATTTTGAGTGTAATTGAAGGATTTATATATACATGATTTCAAAGAATAACTCAGTTTCCACTCCTTGAGCATGATAGATGAGTCCAGACCCTTTTAATTTTGACTCTGTTTATACCACACTGGGAAACCCAGCAACGAGCAGAAATTCTAAAGGAACTAGATTACTAGAGATTACTAGATAGCAAGTGGGGGAAATAAACACAACAAAATACTATATTAAATTCCCTTATCTAATTTACATGTTCACATCATAAATCTTTTCCTTTTTGATTAAGATTGGGCACCTTTCTCTACTAAAATCTCTGCTACACTCCCACTCAGCATTATGTAAATCTTTCCTTTAGTTGGACACCTTATCCAATGCTTCTTCCAGCTCTGGTCGTACTGCTCTCATATACGGGGTCAAGCATCCTCTAGAGGGCCATCGTTTTATGAAGCAGGTCAAGGAGCCCAAGTTGTAATTAAAGCCATTCAGTATTTACACCTGGTGCCTCACTTAAATTTTTGTTACATCTCACTGATGGTGTGATAGCTCCATAGGTACTGTCACTACTACATAGAACTCAGAATCTCTCATCCAAAACTATAGGATTGGCTGGTGATGCTACACACGTGGACAAAATTGTTGGTACCCTTCAGTCAATGAAAGAAAAACTCAAAATGGTCACAGAAATAACTTTAATCTGACAAAAGCAATAATAAATAAAAATTCTATGAAATTTAACCAATTAAAGTCAGACATTGATTTTCAGCCATGCTTCAACAGAATTATTTAAAAAAATAAACTCATGAAACAGGCCTGGACAAAAATGATGGTACCCCTAACTTAATATTTTGTTGCACAACCTTTTGAGGCAATCACTGCAATCAAACGATTCCTGTAACTGTCAATGAGACTTCTGCACTTCTCAGCAGGTATTTTGGCCCACTCCTCATGAGCAAACTGCTCCAGTTGTCTCAGGTTTGAAGGGTGCCTTTTCCAGACGGCATGTTTCAGCTCTTTCCAAAGATGCTCAATAGGATTGAGGTCAGGGCTCATAGAAGGCCACTTTAGAATAGTCCAATGTTTTCCTCTTAGCCATTCTTGGGTGTTTTTAGCTGTGTGTTTTGGGTCATTGTCCTGTTGCAAGACCCATGACCTGCGACGGAGACCAAGCTTTCTGACACTGGCCAGCACATTTCTCTCTAGAATCCCTTGATAGTCTTGAGATTTCATTGTACCCTGCACAGATTCAAGACACCCTGTGCCAGATGCAGCAAAGCAGCCCCAGAACATAACAGAGCCTCCTCCATGTTTCACAGAAGGGACAGTGTTCTTTTCTTGATATGCTTCATTTTTCCGTCTGTGAACATAGAGCTGATGTGCCTTGGCAAAAAGTTCAATTTTTGTCTCATCTGTCCATAGGACATTCTCCCAGAATCTTTGTGGCTTGTCCACATGTAGTTTGGCAAATTCCAGTCTGGCTTTTTTATGATTTGTTTTCAACAATGGTGTCCTCCTTGGTCGTCTCCCATGAAGTCCACTTTGGCTCAAACAACGACGGATGGTGCGATCTGACACTGATGTTCCTTGAGCTTGAAGTTCACCTTGGATCTCTTTAGAAGTTTTTCTGGGCTCTTTTGTTACCATTCGTATTATCCGTCTCTTTGATTTGTCATCAATTTTCCTCCTGCGCCACGTCCAGGGAGGTTGGCTACAGTCCCATGGATCTTAAATTTCTGAATAATATGTGCAACTGTAGTCACAGGAACATCAAGCTGCTTCGAGATGGTCTTATAGCCTTTACCTTTGACATGCTTGTCTATAATTTTCTTTCTAATCTCCTGAGACAACTCTTTCCTTCGCTTCCTCTGGTCCATGTTGAGTGTGGTACACACCATGTCACCAAACAACACAGTGACTACCTGGAGCCCTATATATAGGTCCACTGACTGATTACAAGATTGTAGACACCTGCCTGTGATGCTAATTAGTGGACACACCTTGGATTAACATGTCCCTTTGGTCACATTATTTTCAGTCTTTTCTAGGGGTACCATCATTTTTGTCCAGGCCTGTTTCATGAGTTTTTTTATTAATTCTGTTGAAGCATGGTTGAAAATCAATGTCTGACTTTCATTGGTTAAATTTCATCGAATTTTTATTTATTATTACTTTTGTCAGATTAAAGTTATTTCTGTGACCATTTTGAGTTTTTCTTTCATTGACTGAAGGGTACCAACAATTTTGTCCACGTGTGTATGTTGCTAATAAAACTGCTGGGAAAAACTATTCCTTTTCTTCAGCCGTCACCCTATCAATCAGATTACCACTGTTGCACAGTAGAAACTTCTACAGTCCAGACTGCTTCAAGGATTTTCTACCGTTGATCTAATTATTTTGGCTTGTATTAGAAGGATGAGAAAAGAAGACCCCTCTCCAGCGCTGTTTCCTGCCTTGTGCCTGATGCTGCCAAGATAGACTCGGGTTATGATATTAGATTAAGCAGGTTAAAGAATGAAAGAAAAGACAGACAGAAGGGATCACATCGAAGGTGAGGAAACAGTGTTCATCAAGGTAGTGTTGCATTGGCGCTAGTGGAGGATGTAAAGGTTGTAGGTAAAGTAACAATTATAGATTACTTTTATATTGGGGGAACACTGCGTGTTTGTATCCAAGGAACCTGAAAACTAGCCATATGCTTACTAATAGCACCAACAGAAAAACTGCGTTGGGCTAACCAATTATTGTCAATATTTTTCTGATGCTTTTTTCTAATGGCCTTCACTGATGCTTAATGTTTCTACTCACTGTGCATGTTCACCTTTAACAGAGAACTTCATACAGAATATATAGGCTTTTTGCTCCTATTTTAGCTATGATTACTGTGGATCTATCAAATATTGTGTTTTGTTCTCTCTTCAAAATGGTAAAAGCATATAAGATAAAGACACAACGGTTTCAAAAATTAGTTTGCAATAGTTGCAGGGCTCGAGCAGCCATAATAGCCCAGGACAACCAGGAGCTGGGGTGTTTGTATGGGCACGAACAAACCCTAACATGAAATGATGGACGACTTCCACTTCACATGGCTCACAATCATCTCGATGGACCAGCCCTTGCCCACCTATGAATGCACTGTTTTACTAAAAATAAATCTCAAATCAATATTTTAAGGCCACAGTTAATGTAAATTGTTAATAATCTATGAGTGCAGCACACACTGATGCAGTGTTATCACGGCTGCCACATCGTAAGGCAGGGGTGTCGAACTCCGGTCCTCGAGGGCTGCAGTGGCTGCATGTTTTCATTCTAACCATCTTCTTCATTAGTGAGCCATTTTTACTGCTAATTAACTTATTTTGCCTTCATTTTAATTAACTTGACTCAGGCCCCATAGTTGTCTCTTTTTACTTAATTAGTAGCCAAACATTAATGAGACATCAAACAAGCCACTATATGACCAGCTCACCTGTGCCCATCACACAATATCTGAAAATAAAGAAAGGTGAAGGTATCAGTAAGGTTGATCTCTCAGGTCACCAAAACATTTTGATGGTGTTCTTAGAAAAAACAGAAAAATGAACAGATTTGGAAATGAATGTCTGCTGTGGCAGAATGAGAGCAGCAACAAGCCATTGAATTAAATAACAAGCTTAATTAACAGCAAGAATCAGCTTCTCATTAAGAGACTGGTTGGAGTGAAATTGGTTGGAGTTTGAAATTCTATTTTAGCTGGTCATCTGTTGGCTTGTTTCACGTCTCCTTTCTGTTTGGCTGTCATTTAATGAAGAAATAAATCAATGCAGAGGACGGAATCCTTAAAAACAGGGCTATTGAAATGAAGGGAAAAGGGAGTTAATTAGCAGTGAAAACTACTCACTGATTAGGAAAAGGGTTAGAATGAAAACCTGTAACCACTGCGGCCCACCAGGCCAGGAGTTCGACATCCCTGCGTAAGGAGTCGGGGAGTGCTTCCTGTGTGGAGCTTTCATGTGGTTCATAAGGGTTTGCTTCTGTGTCCTCCCACAGTCCAAAGACATGCAGGTTAGTTGAACTGCATATGCTAAATTATCTCCTGATGTGTGTGTGTGTATCTTCTCTTTGTTATGTGCTGGCACCTTGTCCAGGATGTTGTTCCACCCTGCTCTCATTGCTTACTAGGATATCCTCTAGGTCCCCACTGCCCTGGGTAAGTGGATTTACATGATGGAAGGGTCAACAAAGAGTGAAATCAACTCTGCCCAAAGCAGGTCTCTTGCTTGCATGTTGCCTGTGTCTAAAATAGATAGAAAAATAATCTGTAAAAAATGTATTTCCATATGGGGATTCAACCACCAGTGTTCTCACACCTAACTACCTCAAGTCAACGGTGTCTGAACCTTAGGATGTGTCAAAAAATAACACTCAGATTGGGTCATAACAGATCCTTTCAGAAACAACCTTATTACTTTCAATGACGTTCTTATGGCTTTGTGCTGAAATGTTAAACAACTAGGAGGCTCACAAGTTGGGTTGAAATCATATAGTGTAAGCCTGCCCTTTGTGGGAACACTAAAAGAAGAATAAAAAAAAAAAAGAATCTTGAAATCCGGCCATATTACAAAATGTGCCTAAAGGTGCTAGATTTCCTTCTTAGAAATGATGAAGTATCAGATAATATATTGCTTTTGATTTGTCATTGTTTGTGTGTGTGACAGATATTGATGGGTGGGCAGTTGTTGAATGGGGGTCTGAGAATGGTGTGTTTAGGGGGTTGGGGACCAGAAGTGCTTATGTCCTGGGGCACCGTAGACTGTTAATCTGGCCATGAGTAGTTAAAGAGCAGTTGTGTGTAAATATATATACACTATGTACAGTAAGTAAATATAGCAATTATACCCAGAAGCCACTACCTTCCAATGCCACTTGTTTCACTAGAGAGAAACCACCCTCAACCTTAACCCTCTTCCCACCACCCCCATCCGAATCCTGCCTATCACATTGCTCATCTGTACTCACACCAGTCCTCAGAAACTTGGGAAAAGGGCCTGCAGGGCACAGAGCTGCCTTGAGAAACCGTTTTCCCATGGAGAAAAGTGCTGTACTTAGTACAGCTGAGAGAAGTCACAAAGGCTGCTCTCTGCCAGTCGGCTCTTAACAAATGGATCTGATTTCCTGCAAAATGACATTAGACCTTTTGAAAATGGTGACCATGTGGAAGTCATCTCACATCTGTACAGTGCCATCTCCTATGCCGGTCTGGACTTTTTTAGTTAGTGATTGATCACTTGGCCAGGCTTTTTGAATTCCTTATCTCTCCCTTTCTCCTCAATCTGCATCAACACTTCTACTCTGTCAGCAAAACCTCAGGGTAACTGTCTTTTAGATCACTTTTACAGGATACTGCAGCTCACACTGTACCCACAAGCTTTAAAAACTACCCAATGAGTATAATAGATTCTGTCCTGGTTTCCTTAACTCTGATCAATACTCAGCAGACCCTTTCCCAGTCAAGACCCAAAGAAGATGTAGGAACCCTTTACATCCAACTATAGGTAAACACAATTAGAACAGATGTCATATCATTTTGAACTGCTTATTGTCACATTACTTCTGGGGCTCTGTCACAACTTTACCTTTCTTTATTTTTTTAGTTTTACTTCCCCTCATGCTTCTCTTTATTGTAAATTATTTCCCTTTTGTCCCATCTTTTATAATGTTTTATTCCTAGCATAATGGTTTGTGAGTCTGGTTCTCAATTTTTCAGATAGTGTCTTGGTTTTGTCTTATGGTTAGCATTTTTGGATTTTTGGCAAACATCTGGATTTAGCTGCTGCTTGTCATAGTTCAGGTAAGGCTGTTGCCTTGGCTTAAGTGTATTTTTTTGTTTCTTTAATGCTTTTATTATTTTTCAATTTTTCATTTAATGTTGTTAGTTCTGTTTTTGATTTGTGTAGCTTTTTAAAAAATATTTAGTCTTTTGATGTTTCAACATATTATATGTTTATTAATTATTCTGTATGTATTATGTAAAAAAAAACTTTAGTTACGTTTTGTGTTCTGTAGGTAGAGCCTCAGGTGGTGGGACCCCCAATGTCACTGCTAAATGTAAGCCCTTTGTCTATTTATTCCTTAGATTGACATTGTGTTAGAATGTGAAATTCAGATAATTTTAAGTATTATTATTTTTTTATTTTTGTTGATTTGTATTTGGATCTTTGAGTGGGTTTGGTTTTGAGTTGTTAGGCAAACCCTTTTGTTTACTTTCATTATTTTTTTCTTGTCCAGCTTGTTTTGTGCTTCTTATTTGTTAATGTATTAATACATTTCTATTAATATTAAAGATACTTAGTTTTGTTGTGTGTTTAGACCAGAGGTTTATGTTCATCCTTTCCTCTTCAGGTCACCTTTCAGATTTTTGAAAGTTCAAACCCTTTAAAACCCCAGCTTTTGAAGTGGGGCAAGGCTTCTTTGGGCAAGGCCAAATCCAGTAGGACCAGATCATTCATAGGGTGGGCTGATCTTTTTATGTTTTTTGGGGGCTGGAATACACAATATTAATCTGAATTAATACTTGTGTTTTAAAGTTTAAACTTACAATAGTATTTTTGACCCTAGAGTCACAATTTTAAGTGTTTAGGGGTTTTTTTAGTCTCAGCATGAGTATATTTCTTTAGGGTAATTTAATTTGGATGAATTTAGTTTTTACATTTCTTAGTCATCTGTTATCTATTTTTTATTCTTTATTTTTTTTATTCATAAATGTTTAATTAGTAATTGTTATTTTTTATTATTTTGCCATTGTAGTATTGCACAATAATTAAAAAATCATTTTGTTGAATTTTTTATTATTATATTGCCATGTGTCACTATGGAGCATATAGTAAATACTGGCGCCTTCACTGAAACATGTGTTTGGTAGACATCTTAGTTAGGCATGAGATGAATACTCAGGAAATGTCAGTATTTTGATAAAAGAAAGACATTTTCTCTAGTGAGAGGAGATTAATTTCTTACACAGATTCTCTTTTAGGACTTTTGACTTTTGTTAATCCTGATTTTGAGCCTGTCCTATTCCACTATTTTGTCCAATTAAATAATGACGCCTGAGGCAAAGAAGCCAGAGCACACATACAGTATATACTTATTAGGCATTAGATGATACCCTTAATTCACATACAATACATACTGCTATGCAGGATTTGCAACACAATGTATTCAATGAACATCAGATAAAATAAATATATATTTTTTAAACATGAAACAATAGAAAAAGATTATATTTAAAAAATGAACCACAAAATAATCATGAAACACAGTGCAAATGTATAATATGAAGTTGAATGTAAAACCAAGCATGGCTCTATCCCTGCTCCTGCATGTTTCATTTAAATATCTTGGCTCTTTCAAACTCTGTCCTGCAAGCTAAAAGGCGCCTGCCTTTTTTAACTAATCATGTATGGTGTGAACTTAAGTGACTTTTAACAGAAATTCTGACTGACACCTTGTGAAGATTCCAAAAATTAACAAAATTTTACAGAATTACATAAACAGTATGCAGTGCTGCCACACCCGTACATGGGCCCGGGTGCCAGTAAACACAAAAGGCTCCAACAGTAATAGGAGCATTTATACATGATGATATACTGCACTGGAAACTTATTAAGTTACTACTAATTTAAAAGTGAAAGGCATGGGCTTACTTTACAACTTGACTCATCACAATTTTTCTGCCTTGAATAATTTGCAAAAAAAAAGAAAAAAATGTATTCTAACAATGATCAAGCCCAGCAAAGGACTGGGAAATGCATGTGTAATATTTTCATGGTCCAAACAAGTTAAAAAAAATTAAAACTTAAAACATGATAAAAAAATACTGTACAAATTATAAAACCATTGTAACTTCGCTCTTGGCAGGTGAACATAGCTGCAAAAGAAAAATAAGCCAGTCATAACAATTGCACCTTTGTGATGACAGTTTAAAGCAGTAAGCTGTACTATGAATTCAGGGGAAAAATATCAGCTGCTGATGAACCCTCTTAGATCAGGGCCTGGGTGCACTACACACATAGCACCCTCCTTTAATGCAGACCCTGTAAATATGTATACAATATGATATGTATGGGCAATGACTTGTAATATATAGTGGGAGGAGTGGGACAAAAAAATATAGGAAATAACATAGACAATAATCCAGCAAAAACAACAACAATAATAATAATTCTTAAACTGGCTCGGCACAGGAGATGCTGACTTGGCAAAGTAAAATTAAATGATAAAGACGGCAACAGGACTGCAAGTGAAGTCATTGAATGAATTACTAAAGACTGTTTTAATTCATTGTATAAATCTCTTGTGACAGGCTGCGGGGCCCATGCCTGGCCGGGACACCCCTGCTGCATATGTTCTGGATGAGCAGCCATGGACAGCTCAATACCTCCCCCGGGACGCTTCGTGGCAGCCTCCCTGGCTGATGGTGATATCTCAACCTCCCGTAGGGCTCCATGAGAGATGGAGTCCTCCACAGCCTGGTTGGGAGCTGGGGTGGCTGCTATGGGGCGCTGCCTAGATTCCACAGCCCGACTGGACAAATCTTCAGCCCCACCTGGAAATGCAATTGGGACCAGGTGGTCAAACACCTGGAGCACTTCCAGGTGAGCTATGAAAGGGTCCAGCCACCACCACTCAGGGGCCAGAGTCTGGAGGAGGAGGACTACTAAGCTTGAGGAGGAGTGGTGGAAGAAGAAGAGAGAACTGTGTTGTGGGTCTTGATTGTGCTTTGGGACTGTGTTGGGCTGTGAGACATGGGGAAGACATGCCCCATGGCTGAAGAGAAAATAAAAAAGGTTCTCATTTTATACGTGCCTCCGTGTCCACCTGTGTTGGGTCAGGTGCTGATATAGTGCCTTTTGTTACACTCTCTAATAGTCTTACAGTACATAAAAACCTGCATTTGTACTCTGAAAATGCTGTCCTCCATTATTTACCATTAATGACTTTATTATTCTCTTTACATTCATTCCTAGCATGTTTAAATAGTTCTCCATAATTGAAATCTCACCGGAGAAACTGACTGTGTTCATTGATTGGATGGTGAAATTGTGTTCTTTGCATACATTAGCAAGGATATGGCAAACAGCAATTGTAGGTGAATAGAGTTTAGGTTTAGAGTTAATCAGTATACTTCAATTTCAGTTTTTTGTTTTTTATTGTTTTAGCCTAGTCAGTTTGGTTGAAGAGCCCAAATATAATCTATATGGTTATAGTTTATGGAGCCACATAGTAAAATTATAATTGTGCTGTCACCGTCACTGTAAGTTATCTGGTAGGATGGCGGGTTAAATAGAGAGCTACTCTGAAAATATGTGTTTATACTGCCCTTCAAAGCTAACAATGTGAAAGGCAATTAATAATAACAATGCTAATACTGCCAAATTGCTGTGTGTTTTCTGCAATGTCACATATTAGTCTGAAAGAGTCTTACAGACGGATCCAACAGTGCTGATTCCACTCAAAGCATCTTTGAACACTTGCCATCATGTGCTGACCAATTCACAGATGTCTTGTACTATGAACACTTTGAAGTCAGCATGTAGCTGGTATTCGTGTTTGTTAATTATAATGAACTAGCAGAATACCCGCGCATCGCAGCAGAGAAGTAGTGTGTTAAAGAAGTTATGAAAAAGAAAAGGAAACATTTTAAAAATAACGTAAGATGATTGTTAATGTAATTGTGTTGTCACTGATATGAGTGTTGCTGTAATATATATAGACGCAGATACACACACATACACACACACACACAAACATATATATATATATAAATATACATATATACGCATATATATACATATACATATATATATTGTGGTCCCCGGCCGGGGCTGGAGCCTGGCCGGGACACCCAGGAGGACAAGAGGAGGGCTTGTGCCTCCTCCAGACCGCGAGGGGTCGTCCGTACTGGTTAGGTTGGGAGCCTTCGGGTACAGGGCTTAGAAGCCCAACCCTGTAGGGACCCGAGGTCACCGCCAGGCGGCGCCCCAATGCCGGTTTATCCCGTGTGGTCCCTGGCCGGGGATGAAGCCTGGTCGGGACGCCCAGAAAGACCAGAGGAGGGCTTGTGCCACCACCAGACCGCAAGGGGGCAATCACCCTGGTTGTATAGGGGGACAGCCGGCACTTCCACCACGTTGGGGCGTGGCCAAGGAGGGAATGCCGGAAACACCTGGTGCTCATCCAGGAGCACTATATAAGGGGCCGCCTCCCTTCAGTCTAGAGCGGAAGTCGGATGGAAGAGGACGGAGCTAGCAGGAGGACTGGAGGCGGCCAGAAAAGAGAGAGAGGCATTGTAAGGCCTGAGGAGAGACAGAGGCATTGTAAGGCCTGGAATTGGTGAATCGGTGCAAGAGGCACTGGGGAGTTGAGCGCGGGACTGTTGTAAATATTGTAAATAAACGAGTGTGTGGTGAAAAGAACGATGTCCGTCTGCCTGTGTCCGGGTTCAAGTTCACAATATACATATACACATATATACATATACACATATACATATACAGGAAAACACCCGCGGTTTGCAGCGGAGAAGTAGTATTTTAAAGAAGTAATGAAAAAGAAAAGGAAACATTTTAATAATAACGTAACATGATTGACAATGTAATTGTTTTGTCACTGATATGAGTGTTGCTGTAATATATATAGACGCAGACACACACAAACATATATATATATATATATAAATATACTGTACATATATACGCATATATATACATATACATATATATATATACATATACACATATATACATATACACATATACATATACAGGAAAACACCCGTGGTTTGCAGCGGAGAAGTAGTGTGTTAAAGAAGTAATAAAAAAGAAAAGGAAACATTTTAACAATAACGTAACATGATTGACAATGATATTGTTTTGTCACTGTTATGAGTGTTGGTGGGATATATATATATATATCTATATATATCTATATATCTGTCTATCTATCTCTACATATATACACACACATATACATACACCCTTATATATCTATCTATCTATCTATCTATCTATATGTATATATCTATCTATCTATATAATCTATCTATCTATATCTATATCTCTATATCTATATATCTACTGTATATATAAATCTATATATATCTACACTGCTCACAAAAATTAAAGGAACACTTTAAAGAAACACATTAGATACATCAGATCTCAATATGAAGTTGGATATCTATACAAATAACGACAGGGCAATGTCTTAGGAACAAAGGGATGCCAAGTCTTTTAATGGAAATAAAAGTTTTCTGCCTACAGAGAGCTCAATTGTGTAGACACCCTAAAATCAGAGTGAAATGAAGATGTGGCAGGCTAGTCCATTTTTTCAAAAACTTAATTTCTGCTACTCAAAATGCTTTTCAGTATCTTGTGTGGCCCCACGAGCTTGTATGCATGCTTGACAACGTCGGGGCATGCTCCTAATGAGACGACGGATGGTGTCTTGTGGCATTTCCTCCCAGATCTGTATGACGGCATCCCTGAGCTGTTGTACAGTCTGAGGAGCAACCTGGCGGCGCCTAATGGACCGAAACATAATGTCCCACAGATGTTCTATTGGGTTTAAGTCAGGGGATCGTGAAGGCCATTCAATTGTTTCAATTCCTTCATCCTCCAGGTACTGCCTGCATACTCTTGTCACATGAGGCCGGGCATTGTCGTGCATTAGGAGGAAACCAAGGTCTGACAATGGGTTCAAGGATTTCATCTCGATACCTTATGGCAGTCAGAGCACCATTTCCTATGCAGTAGATGTCTGTGTGTCCCTCCATGGATATGCCTCCCCAGACCATCACTGACCCACCACCAAACCTGTCATGTTGAACGACGTTGCAGGCAGCATATCGTTCTCCTTGTCTTCTACAGACTCTTTCACGTCTATCACAGCTGCTCAGGGTGAACCTGCTCTCGTCTGTAAAAAGTACAGGGTGCCAGTGGCGGACTTGCCAATTCTGGTGTTGAGCAAATGCCAGTCGAGCTCCACGGTGCTGGGCAGTGAGCACAGGGCCCACAACAGGACGTCGGGCCCTCAGGCCATCTTCATGAAGTCTGTTCCTGATTGTTTGGGTAGAGACATTCACACCAGTCGCCCTCTGGAGGTCATTCTGTAGGGCACGAGCAGTGCTCAGCCTGTTCCGCCTTGCACAAAGGAGCAGGTATCGGTCCTGCTGATGGGTTGAGGACCTTCTACGGCCCTGTCCAGCTCTCCGAGAATAACAGCCAGTCTCCTGAAATCTCCTCCATGTTCTGGAGATTGTGCTGGGAGACACATTAAACCTTCTTACTGCAGCACGTGTGGATGTGCCATCCTGGAGAAGTTGGACAACCTGTGCAACTTCTGTAGGGTTAAGGAATCGCCTCATACTGCCAGTAGAGATGATTACTCAAGCCAAAACTAGCACGAGTGGAAAACCAGCCAAAAAAGATCAAGAGGGAGAAACTTGAAATGACCTCCACATGTAAAACCAGTCCTGTTTTGAGGGTTTTCTAATTGTTGCCACTTTAGTGTACCTGTCGTTAAGTCCATGAACACCAATACAGCTGAAAGTGATTAAAAATGACCTCAGCTGCTTAACCAACCAGAAAATTATCAGACAGGTTTAATTGATATCATGCCAGGCCCAATAAAAAAAGTGTTCCTTTAATTTTTGTGAGCAGTGTATATATCTATATCTATATATATCTATATATCTATAAGTATATATCTATATCTATATATATATATATATATCTCCTTTGGGGTGCGAGCAGCTGTTGCTGGGGGTGTCAGAATCCATTGAGGAAGCAAAATTAAAAACATTATTTGTACAAAATCTTAATTTATTTATCTGTTCCTAAATAATTAAATGGGCAGGCTATTTTGTATCAGTGCAATACGCTTTGCTTGTTAAAACGGATGACTCCCGCTCATACGTGCAAGTATGCGTGGATATTATGGACTATTGTTTCTGTTCAAGGTCTATTTAAATTTTAAATATAAGTAATTTTTATTTGGTCGACAGAAATATGTTTAGTAGGAATGAAAGTTAAATTTAATCATCATTGCATAAATTTTTCTTCACCATAGAAATTTAAAGACTAAATCCAAAGATATTTTTGGCAACTAAATAGAACTTACTTATATCCAAAATCGAGCTATTGAGCTGTCGCTTGCCTGCCTGCCAGAATAAGTCACCCTGGCTTCGCTCTTACTTTTTTACCGTTCATTTAATCATGGCTAGTCGCGGAAAAATTATAACATGGAAGGAGGATTAAACTGAGTATGGCTTTACCAAAACAATTATTGATGGCAAAAAAAGTATCAATTATTCATAAAACTTCAATTGGTGATCTTTTTTTTTGCGTTAACCTCATATTTTTTCATACTTCTACTCAAACCAAGGGGGTACGAGGGTAAAATGAATCGGGAAGCGGTGATATATATATATTGAATATATTGAAATATTTTTACTGTGAAATAATGCAAACAGTACGCGGCACGTGCTTCGCCCTAATATATATATAACTTTTGAGAATGCAACGTATAGTTTTGTCCAGGAGGAAAGCAATCTTGCCTGAAATCAATGGCAACCTTTTGTAGGGTGTGTCCCTGAGACTTATTAATTGTCATCGCGAAGCAGAGCCTTACTGGAAATTTGAGGCATTTTAATTGAAATGGGAGATCAGAGGGTATAACGGTGACACAAGGAATACATTGAGTGTGAAGAAACTTTAAAGACAGCGTGTGTATGAACTTGTGGATTTTTATGTGAGTATTTGGTGGCAGTGTGACGAAGTTGCTTCAGAAGACGGCGTTAGCCGCAGTGGTCAGCTCAGAGCGAAATGAGGTGAACGGGAGGGGAGATGATGACGTCACTCCTCCACCCGCCTTAATTGTCAATCCCCCTACAAACACAGTCTCTCGGAATTTGCATAAGCACAGCCTCTCACCATCAATTTGAACTTAGTTACAAAGTGATCAAAACTGTCGTTTATACCCTGCGTCCTCTCATTAAACTTGTATCCCGCATTATCCGTGGGCATGACAAATGCCAGCAGCAGCCTGTCTATGAACTTAATTTAAACTTTATAGGTTTACACTGTGTTTTGTTTCTGCAGTAGCTGAACTTATGAATATGCATTGGCCTCGCTCACTGAGTGCAAGGGAAAAAAATAAAATGTAGTCTATAAGTTATTAAAAGTAAAACATTAACGTTTTGTTCAGTTTCTTCCTACATCAATTTTAACTCCGTTACAAAGTGATCCAAAGTCTCGTTTATACCTCGTGTCTTCTCAGTCAACTTGTATCTCGTGAATATAGTATTCGCCGAAGGCATGACAAACGGCAACGGGAGTGTGTCTATAAACTTAATATAAACTTACAGTTCACGCCGTGCTTTGTTTCCGCAGTAGCTGTACTTATGAATATGCTTGTATTTATGAATACGCTTGTATGCATCACTTGCTTCATAATCTTTTTCTGCCTTCTCAATTGTGAAATGGCTTTTTTTCTTCAGCATTGTTTGGAAGTCTTCCTTGTTCTCTACGTACTTACTTAGGAGGCGTGATGATGTCACACGAAACTCCGCCCCCCACGGCCATCCAGCTCAACTCCCTTACATTATATGGAGAAAAATTACTTTCAGTTATGACCATTACGCGTAGAATTTTGAAATGAAACCTGCCCAACTTTTGTAAGGAAGCTGTAAGGAATGAGCCTGCTCATTCAGCCTTCTATCCAACCGGGAACTTGGAGAATTAGTGATGAGTCAGTGAGTCAGTGAGTGAGTGAGTCAGTCAGTCAGTCAGTGAGGACTTTGCCTTTTATTAGTATAGATTTGTTTAGCAAATTCAGAATAAATCACACTTTAACTGCAGTCTGAATGTAGTCTCTGTGGCCTGTAGAGTCAAATGCAGCCAGCATTTTTTTCAACTCACTTTTTTCCAGCCAGATTTCACTGCTACAGATGGTGCCTTTATAGCGATAGGTAAAAATCAGAAAAATTAACCCCTATACCATGTACTGGTTTTAAAATGCTCACACAGCGTTTTGATGCTCGAAGACTTACACTGTGGTAAGGAGTTGCAAACTGTGTTATGCAAAATTTGAAACATTTAAAATAAAAGTATTTTTTGTAATTTTTAAAAGTAGTATATAAATAACTCACTGGATTTGTGTGTAATTCATCACTTAGCTTTTTGTATTATTATTTCACATGTAAAAAAACAAGTTACATTATAATGCCACCCTTATGAAAGTACTGCCTGAAGTGATTGCCTCGTTGCCTCATCTTACATGTCAGTCCTGGTCCTGAGATCTTTTCAAACCACTCACTCGTCTTGCTTTTGCCATGAAGTACCACTGTCTCATTTTGGTTTAATCTGACTTTCCTAATTCAGCCTTAATGGTAGTAATAAAAAAGTTACAATAGGCATAGCAGCTACATATTGAAAGTACATACGTCAAGGAAAGTTTCCTACACATATACAATATGCCCCTGTAAAATATGGCCTGTGCAATGTCACAATCTTCAGACTCCCAAGAAACCTCCTTCTGGACCCCAAATATAGAAATAACAGATAGTTTTATAGGATTGGTGCTGTGTTCATTTAAATAATTCTCAGACCCGACCACATACAAAGATTATAACTTCTTTGACCTAAAAGCTGTTTCTATGTGACCTTCAATGGATAGGTCTGTATTCATTACACACAGTTCCCCCATGGGGTCTGGAAATAGTTAAAATTTTGGAATATTTTAAGATTAGCACTATGGTTAATGTTGGTGCCTCACAACTCACTGTGTTTGACTCATTGGCCCTTATGGAGTATTCATATTCTTGTTTTGTTTGTATGGCTATTCCTTTGGGTTATCCTGTTTTCCTCTTCCATCTCAAGACAAGTTGCAACTTTGAACTAACCTAGAAAGAGTGGAATTTAACTGACATGAAGGGTTGCTTCCCAGTTTACTGTAGAGACAGGCAGCAGCAGAAAAAAACTGTATATCTCACTTAATATTTAAGGAGAACAACAGTAAGGAATTTTTCTTCGTGACATTTATGGGGGAGCACATAACATTACTGCACATTCAACTGTTTATACCTTTGCAGTTAACCACAATAATAAAAGTACATTGATGCCTTAAACAGTATAAAAATATTGGAAAACAAATAGAGCAGACTGTACTGTAAGAGGAGAGGTTAGGAGCACGTGCTGATATAGCACATTGCCGCACCCACCACATGACAAATCAACTCAGGATTCCAGATTAGGACCCGAGTGTAGCCATGGAATGGGTGACACCTCAGCACCACACTACTGTAGTTCAGATGGAATGGAGCCAGTGTGAGGTTTTTATGGTGGCTGGAGTGCCAATTCTGCCACCAACCCCCAGGTTTTTCCCTGCAGTTTGGAAGGCCTACTTGCAGGACTGGATTCAAATTAACATCATACCCAGGATGACGACTGTACTGTAAATTTAAAATACAGTATATCCATATTTGTAATTATAGACCTCCCCAAGATTCTTCTCAGGTTTATGTGTTTACTCATTTGACATGAAGCTTTCTAGGAGAGCAATGTAATTACAACTTCTATATTCACGAGTACTGTTGTATTTTCTTACTTATCTCTATATATAATGCAAAGCTGACTGACTCATTCAACTCATCAACAAAATCACTATTTCCCTTTGAGTTGAAAGCTGAAATTTGGCAGGATGATACATCTAGAGCACTAGGTGTCTTGCTAAAAAAGGACATTTCACTTTATCGATATTTAGGGGTAACTCACACCACAAAAGAAAAACTAAATACCCCAAAATCTCAAAAATGGTTTTACTGATTGGAATGAAATTTGGTGACATTATTTGTGTATGTTGTTTAATTTGTTAATATTTATTAATCTATACTAATAAAAGGCAAAGCCCTCACTGACTGACTGACTGACTGACTGACTGACTGACTGACTCATCACTAATTCTCCAACTTCCCGTGTAGGTAGAATGCTGAAGTTTGGTACTTATTTCGGTAGTATGATGCCACTGTCGGCCACCATATTGAACTTTTGGCAGGCTTATTCCTTGCAGCTCACTTACAAAAGTTAAGCAGGTTTCATTTCGAAATTCTACACGTAACGGTCATAACGGTCGAGAACGTCCGCCATGTTGAACTTTCTTATTTATGGCCCCATCTTCACGAAATTTGGTAGGCGGCTTCCCTGCGCTAACCGAAACCGATGTATGTACTTATTTTGATGGTATGACGCCACTGTCGGCCGCCATATTGATCTTTCCAGCGTCACTAATTTTCCAACTTCCCGTGTAGGTAGAAGGCTAACCCCATCTTCACGAAATTTGGTAGGTGGCTTCCCTGCGCTAACCAAAACCGATGTACGTACTTACTTCAGTGGTTTGACGCCACTGTCGGCCGCCATATTGAATTTTCCAAACATCACTAATTCTCCAACTTCCCGTGTAGGTAGAAGGCTGAAATTTGGCAGGCTCAATCCTTACAGCTTACTTACAAAAGTTAAGCAGGTTTCATTTCGAAATTCTACGCGTAACGGTCATAACGGTCAACAATGTCCGCCATGTTGAACTTTATTATTCATGGCCCCATCTTCACAAAATTTGGTAGGCGACTTCCCTGCGCTAACCAAAACCGATGTACATACTTATTTCGGTGGTATGACACCACTGTCGGCCGCCATATTGAACTTTCCAACGTCACTAATTCTCCAACTTCCCGTGTAGGTAGAAGACTGAAATCTGACAGGCTCATTCCTTACAGCTTACTTACAAAAGTTAAGTAGGTTTCATTTCGAAATTCTACACGTAACGGTGATAACGGTCGATAACGGTCGACAAAGTCCACCATGTTGAACTTTTTTATTTATGGCCCCATCTTCACAAAATTTGGTAGGTGGCTTTCCTGCGCTAACCGAAAAAAATGTATGTACTTATTTCGACGGTATGACGCCACTGTTGGCCGCCATATTGAACTATCCAACGTCACTAATTTTCCAACTTCCCGTGTAGGTAGAAGGCTGAAATTTGGTACTTATTTCGGTGGTATGATGCCACTGTCGGCCACCATATTGAACTTTTCAACGGTCTTTGTTACTTATGGGCCCATCTTCAAGAAATTTGGTATGCGGGTTCCCAACGCTAACTGAATCCTACTTACGTACATATATACGTCCATAGCCTGCAGCTCGGTCACCGTGTGAGGCGGCATTGGGTCCCCCATCCCAACGCCTCCCACGTTGTTGGCTGCCTGCCTATATAAGGCCGTCTGTCGCTCCAGTCTCTACATTCCCTTCCTTGCTTCGCCACGGTATTCACGTCTCCCTGCTGATAACTACAGCCTTTTATTTAATCCACGGCTTCTCCACTGTTTTATTGTTCATTTATTACGATTATAGTTATTGTGTAGGTATTTTAGACTTACTTTACATTGTTCAGGTACCCATTTCCTTTATCATTCTCACTGTACCCCCATTAACATGTCTATCGAGGTGATCACCATCGATCAAAGAACTGTCACTTACCAAGTGGTTTCCATGCCCGGAGATGGCACTTGCCTTTTCCATTCCTTTGTTACATATTGCACGGCCATATCAGGCTCACTCTTGATATCCGGAGGAACATTGTGTCTTATGTATTGAATGACTGGGACAGGTTCAAGGTGTGGACTGATGATGGTACAGGAGATAATTATACTACACAGGAGCACTAGAAGAGTGAAATGCTTAAGCCCTTCACCTATGCATCTGCATGTGAGTTGATGGCTGCCGCTGAATTGTTCGGTTGTCGCTTTCAAGTGTACCGAAATGGCCAAATATTTTACACCTTTGGATAACCGCCAATGCCGC
>NC_053164.1:141421429-141483841 GCF_016835505.1 Polypterus senegalus
CCAACTTCCTGTTTAAGTAGAAGGCTGAAATTTGGCAGGCTCATTCCTTACAGCTCACTTACAAAAGCAAGTACAAAAGTTTCATTTCGAAACGGTCATACGCGTACAGTTCAATAACACATTTTAAAACTACCCTCAAAACTTATTTTTTCAAACTGGCATACCAACTGTGAATTTTGCACTGTTACTGCCAGTTATCTTTGTTTGTTTGCTAATTATTGCTTTTTGATTATCATTCTCTTGTTTAAATTTTACTAATGTTGTTTAATTTTATTGTAAGGTGACCTTGAGTGTTAAGAAAGGCGCCTATTAAATAAAGTGTATTATTATTATTATTATTATTATTATTGAGATGAAAACTTGACCAATGTCTGAAAGTCAAAACAGTAAGACTGCAACTGGCAGTCTGGTCTTTCTTTTAACAGTGAAATGATACACTCAATGACAAAAATAAACAATTTCATTGTATACAAATTGGCTTAATAATTTCTAAAAACATTTCACTCATTCCTCTCTCAATCTCTCTCTCTCTGTCTCACACACAAACACACACACACACACACACACAATGTAGTTACTTAAATATATACAGGATAGAATCTAAAATTCATGAAACAGAACTGTCTTACATATCTTTTTCCGTGTGTTGCCACTCTGTAGAACACTTTGCACTTTGAGAGTATTCAGTCTGGCAATATGGTACAGCCTTAGTTTGTGGAAGACAGATACAACTAAAGACATGAACATAAAATGATAGTTGTCATTTTCAAATTGTGTTTCCTCAATGTGCTTCTTGAGAAAAAACACAACATCTGAACCAATCTCAGCCCAAACAAACTGATTGATCAAAGATACACTGACAGCTTGCCCTAATGTCGACTGTCGGATAAAACGCTCAGCTACTTTGACCACCTTGACTGTACCCTCAGAAGGAATCATCAGAGCTCCTTTGGTTTTAATGTGAGCAAGTGGTAGCTTTGATCATATGGTGCCGGTATATAGCATCTGTTACCACACTAGCATAGCACACATCACAAGACAGCTTTCTCAAAATCCCACCTAAGGGCTACCTCTCACTGCTTCCTGAGGTGGATTTCTTGGGAAACCGTCAAAGTTTCAGAAATCTACATAGTTAGTGACTAAATATGTTTAGTCAAAACGTTGTTTGCAGGCTCACTTGAGCCCATAAATGTTTAGCTTTGCTAGCTTAGCCTGGCATAGCTACAGTTAAGATTATAAAACAGGATTTTCTAATGGCCAAATATAACCAAAACAATTGTTCAGCCTTACCTATGAAATGTAATCCCCCCCGGATATAGTATGGAACGTACAGTGGTTTGTACAATCCCAAGCAGCACATGCGTGAGGCATCTTTATCCATTACTTCACTCCATAGCAGTGCCACTCGCAATATGGTGGCGATGTTGACGTACAATGCTGCTTGTCATGCGGCGTCTAGTAATTCTATGTCTATGGTTTTCTATATTTGTTGCTGTTTAGAAGACCAGAAACTAGAATGCTTTCCTGATTTCAAAAACCTATTTGTTAAATTCAAATAGAATATCCTCATATAGAATATTAATGTTTATAGGTTTACAAGGTGTCACACACGTGCGCATGGTAGGCAGCTAAAGGGCTTGAGTGAAGGCAGTTCTGAGGCATGCCGGGATGTGGCCGAGTGCACTGACTCTTTTTCTCCCTTTCCTGTAGACCAGTCCCAGGAGATTCCACCTGGCTCTCTTGATGTCACTTCCGGGACCGAGCCAATGGAACTAGACCTTACTAGCTCCGGCCCCTCTGACGTCACATCCGGGCTCGATCCAATGAATTAAGAACACATGCCCGATCCTTATGACCTCACTTCCTGTCTTCCCCTTTAAAAGCCTGCCCCTTTTTCCTTTTCCCTCAGTCTTGTTCTGGACTCAGTTGTATGCACTTCAGTGCTGTTTTTCTGATAAAAATGACTTTTGCAGTCGGCATACCATATTGTACGGGTGACTGCCCCAAACCTTTATCTGTTCATGTCTCGTTTTTGTGACAAGGGTCATTCTAAGATGGGTTGAAATCCAAGTAATCAACCCAGTCCTCAGTGTATTTTTCATTGCAACAGATCACATACATTAGCACCGCTTTAAAAAGCTCCCGGCCAAATCTATACTAATAAAAGGCAAAGCCCTCACTCACTCACTCACTCACTCACTCACTCACTCACTCACTCACTCACTCACTGACTCATCACTAATTCTCCAACTTCCCGTGTAGGTAGAAGGCTGAAATTTGGCAGGCTTATTCCTTACAGCTTACTTACAAAAGTTGGGCAGGTTTCATTTCGAAATTCTACGCATAAGGGTCATAACTGGAAGCTATTTTTTCCCATATAATGTAATGGAGTCTTGAGTTGGAGATGGCCGCGGGGAGTTTCGTGTGATATCATCACGCCTCCTACGTAAGTACGTAGAGAACAAGGAAGAACTCCAGCGATGAGCACAAAAACGCCATTTCACAATTGAGAAGGCAGAAAAACATTATGAAGCAAATGATGCATACAAGCATATTCATAAGTACAGCTACTGCGGAAACAAAGCACGGTGTGAACCGTAAGTTTATATTAAATTAAGTTCATAGACAGGCTGCCACTAGCGTTTGTAATTTAGTGCCTGCCCATATAAGGCCGTCCATCAGCGGCAATCCAATACAAACACTGCCGGTAAATATTCACATGTGAAGGACTGTGCTTATGCAGAGGAAGATGAGATGGTCAGGGTGGTGTTTGGCACAAACTCATTGAAACTGCGAGAGAAACTTTTAAGTGCCGGGTCTTAGCTGACATTACACGAGATGGCACCAGTACAGCTGGGAACCTACGATGCAAGAACACCAAGCGGCTCACGTGAACTGACGCAGTGCACAGACAAAAAGCAACAGTTCCAAAGAGTGCTGAACAAAAACCGATTACACAATTGAGAAGGCAGCAAAAAATATGAGCGTCTTATACATAGAATCATATTCATAAGTGCAGCTACTGCGAAACAAAGCACACGGTGGAAAAAGTGAATGTCCCGCTAAAGGAAGACAGCGTAAAAAAAAAAAAAAACCCGTGCATGCAGTTTGTCACATCACAGATAAAAGGGAAGACGAGCTGTTTATTGATGCAGTAAGGAACTAATCGATGAATGAAACCTCTTATCTTTACAACGATTGACAAACACGGAATGTAACTTGAACACATCCTACAAATACGAGCCTGATTGAAAGAAATAATGATAATCAAATCCTTGATGACAGCAACATTCAATAACTATGAAAAGTTGGTACATTTTAACAATAATAAATGTATATATATACCCCGATCTACAATACATACTTTAGCATACACAAGCCACACGCTGTGGTAAATTGTAGAGTCTTAGCCTCTAACGCCGACATTCGAGGTTCGATTCCTGAGAGGGGATGTACTGACTATGTACGAGCGCTACCCGATTCATTTTACCTTCGCATCTCCTTGGTTTTGGGACGTATGAAAAATATTAGGTTAACGCAGAATCATGTTACGTTATTTTTAAAATTTTCCCTTTCTTAGCACAAGCACAGCTGAGAAGCTTCGATGCATGTACTCCATAACGCGTTAAAAATAACGCATTTAATCACACTTTCAATTCCAAGCAAACGGGAACTGTTGTCAATGCATGATTTCCTGGTACATCAATTACACTGATGCACACATCACAGCTACAAAAATGTTAGAGTCGGAATAAAGCGCGTTCTTACGACTGATCATTTCGACTACCCGAGCGAAGCCTTGATAAAAGCATGGTTTTGTGCACACTGAAAAGCAAGCAAAATTAGATGCATTACAGAAAGCGGACTTTGTGGCTCTTACTGGGGATCATTGGACTTCTGTGACCGTTAGTAATTCTAAATACATCTAATTACAAAATGTTCAATGATCACACTGTTTTAGCCTAATGTACAAAATAATTTTGGCTAATGTTACTCAGAGTTTAAAGAGTAAGCTGGTCAAATTACCTTTTATGTTTCTGACTTATTTTTTTAAGAAGAAAAACTGCACTTTATGGTGAAATTTTGGTTATTATTATTTAAAGACAATACTATTCTGAAAATGTACTTAAAGTACTTAAACTACCACTTTATTTTAAGTCTGCCCAATTTTAACCAGGGATGATATTTTTGTTTCTGTTTTGAATTCAAATGCAGTTTAAAAGCTTTTTTCAGAAATTAAAACAGCTTCAGTTTACAATATTCATGTCCATGTCTATTATTTGATTCTGTAAGCCCACTAAAACCGTTTTAAATAAAAAAAAAATTTGCGATTTGGGGCAAATTTCGTGTCTGATTACATACGATTAATCAAGATTAATTCTTACACAGCCTCTAATTAATTGGATTAATTTTTTTAATCGAGTCCCTCCTAATATATATATATGTAGATATATATATGTAGATATGTATATGTTGTATATACAGTATGTATATATGTGTGTGTGTATGTATACAGTATGTGTATATATATGTATATGTATATATATGTATGTGTGTATATGTATATATATATATATATATATATGCCAGCAACACTCATGACAATTACAAAACAATTACATTGTCAATCATGTTACGTTATTATTAAAATGTTTCCTTTTCTTTTTACTTCTCCGCTGCGAAGCGCGGGTATTCTGCTAGTTGCATATAATAGAGACATACAGTAGCCCCAGATAGACACACACAGATACACAAACATTAGCTCTTTTATTAAGGTGGATTATTGTCACATGTGCAGTGTATAGTGAGATTTTTACTTGCATGTACTTATCAAAATGCAAAATGCCAATCTCTGACTACAGTAATAAGAAAATAAGTAAACATATATAATGTGAACGTTGTCTCAAAGCACCCACGTCCCAAAAAGAACTTCCAAAAATGCCCACTAGATGGGAACACAGTCAAATCCACCTAATACTGTAACAAGGGCAAACACAGAACTTTAGAAAAATAATTTTAATTATTTAGTTTAATTTCCACAAATGCTCTCTCAAATAATGAATGTATGTAGAGAGCAAAAAGCATAAAGGCTTTGCCTAGACAAAGACAATTCCAAGTAAACACAGTCCCAAAAATCCCAAATCGAAAATCGAAGTCAAAGCACAGAGTAGAAGGTCAAAAATCCAGAAATATCACAAAGCACAGTAAAAACACAGAAACTCACCAAAACTCCCAAGAACACTTGAATGAACTGCTGGGAACTGTTGGAGACTGTCTGGATTTATCGGCATTTGCACAAAGACAAAATGAAAAACAGAAAACAGAACTCAGCCTTTTCAGTTAGCACCAAATACTAAGTGTATTGAACCAATGGAATTCTACTTAGTTTCCAGAATTATTGTAAACTTTTGCATGGAGCAAAGCATGTTGGGAGGAATACAACTTACAATACAATTTATTTTTTGTATAGCCCAAAATCAAACAAGAAGGGCCGCAATGGGCTTTAACAGGTCCTGCCTCTTGACCACCCCCAGCTTTGACTCTCTAAGAAGACAAAAAAAACTCCCAAAGAAAAAACCCTTGTAGGGAAAAAATGGAAGAAATCTTGGGAAAGGCAGTTCAAAGAGAGGACCCTTTCCAGGTAGGTTGGGCGTGCAGTGGGTGTCAAAAATGGGGTCAATACAACACAGTACAATACAGGAATGAGGGCAAGATTGGTGTCTCTGTGGTTAATCAAGAAAGTACAACTTAATTTTTGGCTGATTCCTTGCATAGATTCGTTTTAAAGTTAATTGTAAATAGGTGCAAGATTGAGACCCTGGGGCCTCATGTATAAACAGTGCGTACGCACAGAAATGTTGCATAAGAACGTTTCCACATTCAAATCGCGATGTGTAAAACCTAAACTTGGCGTAAAGCCACACACATTTCCATGGTACCTCATACCCTGTCATACGCAAGTTCTCTGCTCGGTTTTGCAGACTGGCGGCACCCAGCGTCAAAGCAATGCTACTGTTCCTGTGTGGTTTATCTTTCTTTTTCAGATCCACATCCCTGACGCAGCTTTATAAATACACTGAAACTAACCGCATATTGCTTATTAGTTTTAATGCATCTGATTGTAATTAACCTGTAACAATATAATGGTCCACCGAATGGTCAAACTATTCCAAATACCATAGCTGCTTTAGCATTGTTACTCTCACTGCACCTTCTTCTTCTTCTTTCAGCTGCTCGCGTTAGGGGTTGCCAAAGTGGATCATCTTTTTCCATACAGTATTACTCTCACTGCACCACTCGGAGCAGCTGATCGGAAAGAGAATTATCGTTATACAGCATCAAGCACATGCTGTCACAGCTATTCACTATTTGAACTGCTCTCATCCGACAAATGATTCAGAGTCTTTCCTGTATGGACATCACGGTTCAGAAACAGTTTCATCACAAGAACTCTAAATGCACTCCATCAGTCCATCAAGTGCTCCTTGTAGAACTGTCTGTATTTATAAGTACAATAACCTCCCTGTAAACTGTTATAATATTGCACAACCTGAGCCACTTTATAAAGCGCGTATTTACATTTGATGACAATATCATTTTTAAGATGAAATGCAGCAATATATATTTATTATATTATACAGATAAAACTAACTTTAACTACACTGTGCCACAGCTCTAGCCAGGAGCTGGAACTTCGATCACGGATTGTTCCTGCCTCGCACTGTATTCTTGCTGTGGCTGACGCGACACTGGAAGGATAGATGGATAGAATAATTAAACATTACGAAGATATTTCAATGATCCTTAAAAGTTTTGAAGAATCGACGTTATAAGCTTACAGATGGCTTAACGTCTATTACAGAGCTGATTGTGTGGCGATTGGGTATTTGGAGAAAGAAAAGGAAGGATAGGAATTGGGGGTTGGTACATTTTAAAGTAACAGTACTTCTGTAATAAAATATTTCATCCAAGGTTGTGCATGGCGCAGTAAGCATCTTGCATGAGACATGAACAATCGCTGTGCCACCGTGTTCCCATGTTTAATAACATGCTTTAACTCCTATCATCATGAAAATGATATCACGTATACTTCTCATTATTTTTATTATTCAGAGAGCTGTAATATTATGAATGTAATGGATTTTGTGTCCTGTCGGAGGAAGAGAAAGCCCATTTAAAAAGCACGTAGTGATTCACACACATAGAAGATCAAATACAAAACAACGCATTTAACGTGTTACTTTAGTTACAATGGGATTTGAGAAACTAGTAAATTAAGATGAAGTTTATGATGTTCTACTTTAATGACAAAATAAACTACGTCATTAAAGTGGAAATTTTGAGACTGAAGTTGACATTTTGTGCTTTTTTCCCACTGTGTGCCTTTTTTTCTCTGTACCTTAATAAGCCTTCATATGACACTCAGACGGTGGGCTATAACTCACCTTTTCATGGAGACTTTGATATGTGACAACTTCTTTTTTATTTCGGGCACTGTGCAACTTTGTGAACTTGAGCTATTTTATGATGTATACACACTTAGGCTAGTAGGAAGGCCCATGTAGATTTCGCACTTTATTCAGTTATCACTATTGTTACTGGTATTTAACAGCACATCACTTTATTTCAGTATCATTCCAACACCATCTCACCTTTGTCTTTGATACAAATTGGCCTGCTTTCTGAATAAATCACTAAACATTACCAGTACATTTTGTAAGCCAGTAAAAACATTTCACAGAGCATTTAAGCATACTTTCTAAATAAATTTACAGCAAACGAGCTAAGGCAGAGGTACCCAGGCTGCCCCAGCAGAATAGCCTTTTTGCTGTCTTTCTCTCGCTGTTTACCTTGGTTGGGCCCCTCACACTCTTGGAGGCTGTAGACATGTTATAATGAAACTCTCACAATCGCTCTGCAGCAGAAATCATCTCCACAACGGATGCCTGTTATACTTTTTAGTTTTCCATCCAAATGACTCCTTCTTTATAATGGCCAACAGGCAAATCATCTCATGCAGCCTACATTCTTTTTAAGTGATTTTGTCCTTCTGTACCTCTTATGCCACTTCAGGATTTATGCAAAAGAACAAGACCACAGTCTGCACTACAATGTACTACAATAGCTCTTTAAATCATGGAGTAATTATGAATATTAGGTATGAGACAGTTAACAAAAACTGATCACTTTTATATTGACAAGCAAAGCTATTCACTAGAAATTATGTGCCCTTATTCAGATTAAGTTTGAACCTTAGAAATATTTTAGAACACCTAAGGTATGTTTGTAGCGTATAGAAGACACCAAGTATAGATTAATTGGATTCTGACATATGAACTGTAAATGTTTTGGGTGTTTCAACATCACATAACCTTGCCCATGTGACCTAGCCAGGATTGATAAGGACCCAGTTTGTGTCCCAGCAGCATTGGCCCATAGATCATAACCATCTGGAGGTTCTCTCAGCATTCTCTCTGTGATGGTACTGATAGCATTAATTGTGCCTGCCCAGCAATGCCAGGTAGGCTGTAGACTTTTCTGAGGTTGAGGCTGACAGATCCCCATCATTCTATTTCAATGGCCCCTTTTGGCCCCTTTCTGCCTTGTCTCCGGCACTGTTTCAACAACTCCTGATACTTGTCTCACTTTTGTTCATTTGCCTCTTATCTTCAATGTGGCCCTACTAGTGAACTGCCAGCTAACCTGCTTCAAGGAAAGTGAAGAAGGGACCATGTCAGGCCTCTATGAAGTTGTTGCTATGTAGTCAGGAAAGTTCAGCTGCCTCCCCAAGTCAACTTGAAGTAGGCAGTCTGGTGTGGTGTTGAACAGGCCCAATGATAATGATCTAGGCTGACATTCTGACTGTACTCTAACAATAATGATAATAATATATTTTATTTATGAAGCACCTTTCCTATGCTCAAGCCACTTATGAAGGAGATGTGTATCCAATGACTACATTGTTCCTGATGATAATGGCCATAGCAATGCTCTCTGCCAGTGCCTTCAGCACTTGACCATCGTGCCACTGGTAGCAACCTTCCTGCAAGGCTTTAGAGCATCTGTTGAGGATGTGCTCCAGTGCTCCTCTTCCTGGACAGAGAGGGAATGCTGGGGTATTACTCCTGCCCCAGACATGGAGAGTTTCAGGGCTTGGCAAGACATTGTAAATAGACTGGATCATGAATTTAATGTGTTGAACACATATCAGTATAGGAGATCTTCCATTTTGTTGCACATTCCCATCTTGTCCATGCTCCCTGCTGCTGCATTTCCATCATTTTGCTGTGCCTCTCATCTTGAACACCAGCCTGCACACACCCAAGCACATCTGTCCTTGCCTTTTGCCTTGTTGTAGCAAGCTTGCGGGAAGGAGCCCAGGCCCTCTAGTTCAGTTGCCACTATCCCCACCAGAACACTGTGTCTCATTCAGGGTTCTGCCAACACCACATCTTACTGCGCTTTGCACTTCCTGCCCATGTGTACATGGTCGCCTGCTGCTGCCAATTTGGAGTCCCTGAACTGCATGGCATCCCTTGTGCAGAAAACTCTGCACTGTTGAAGGGAAGCCATAGCTTGTTGCTCCTTTCATACAGTGCTGCAATGGTCAGACTGCAAGGTAGGCCCAGCCACCTTCAAAGGAAGTTGCCGACCTTTCTCTCCAACAACTTCATAGTTGTCAAGGGTACCTCGTATACTAGCAAGGGCCATTGGATTGGAGGTAGGATGCCTTGCTGATAGATCCAGGCTTTGAACATTCCGGGTAGGTTACAAAGCACCGTAATATAAAACACAATGTTATCTGCATTATCCTGCAGGATTAAATTGTTCATGTTTTGACACTGCAGACTGTATCTATTATAAGTTATTTTTTCAATTTTTAAGTTTTGCTCCACAATAAACTTTAAAGGACCTAACTAATTTACAAAGGAATTTATAGGACCCTTGAAAGCATCCATCATTTGTCGTGACATCACCCATCACTGCCTGGTTGAAGTTGTTACAAGTTGTTACTTCTGTGGTATTTGAATGCTTGTTCTTCTCCTTCCCAGGAGCACAAAAACAATCAGTCATTCAGTGGCACTAAAATAAACTTTTTTTAATGCTTAATCTTTATTTGATTATTTGACTGTAGCTGTTTGCTTGTAAGATTATGATAGAAAGAAAGAAACTGTAACATATTTAGATTTATTATATGTGCATATTTTTTCATTGCAAATATAATTTAAACAAATTGAAGTAATTAATCTAAAAAGGTCAAATAAATTATTTTGTTCTGTTACAAGTGCATCTTTCCAGTTTTACCTTGTTGAAATCAATACCCCTATGTGGATATATATATTATATATTTAGGCAAGGGTGGTAAAAAGGGTAGCATTCTGATTAATAGGGACATGATTTAGCAGAGCGATTTGATTGCCATCTGAGATAAATCAGATGCTATTGAATTAGGCTAGTCTTGACCCATACTATCTCTGATTAAAGAACATATTGATTGAGGTCGTGAAAGTTTATTTCATTCAGATCTGACAATGGAGTACAGAAATACCAAACTGACCAGTGCATTTCTTTGCTTGGGAAAGTATTGATTATATATTTTCTATGTTACTGTAATATTTTATAAATACCTCTTGCATACAAGTCATAAATCATCTGTATTGCAGTACAAACTATAAAAAAATAAAACAATAGCTAAACATATTAATAATGTACACTGTTGTTAGTCCAGACAGTAAGACATCTTGCTATTGCCTTGCACAAAACATGTTTGATTGGACAAAGCAGTTTTAGTATCCATCTTTACTATTACATTCACTCTTTCCTTATACACCTTTGTCAGTCCTTTGATAAGATAGGTTCAGTTTAGGCAGCTAAAATGCAATAATCTGTTGGTCTTATACATACAAGTATTGCTTGCACAATAGGCATAATTCAAAGCTAAGCCTTATGTAAAGCTGATGTTCAAGAGTAGGGTCTGACCTTTGTTAGCAGACCTTGATGTTCACAGAGTACATGTATCATGCAGCTGTAGAGGTGAATAACCACGAAATTTGCAAACTAGATTACTTGAAAGTACCTTGATTTTTATTGGAATTGATGTGGATCCAAGGTTCTTGCACTCAGACTTTAAACCTCAACAATTCCTGCTCCACTGTTGACCTTTCTTTAGTTTAATGTTCACCGGAATGTTTGTCAGATTAGTTTCATTAAGTCCTATTTTTCCATAAAGTGGACACCCAACAACTTAAATGTAATTATATAAATATATCTACAGTAATCCCTCCTCGATCACAGGGGTTGCGTTCCAGAACCACCCGCGATAGATGAAAATCCGCGAATTAGAAACCATATGTTTGTATAGTTATTTTTATATATTTTAAGCCTTATAAACTCTCCCACACTGTTAACATTATTAGAGCCCTCTAGACATGAAATAACACCCTTTAGTCAAAAGTTTAAACTGTGCTCCATGACAAGACAGAGACAGATGACAGTTCTTTCTCACAATTAAAAGAATGCAAATATATCTTCTCTTCAAAGGAGTGTCTACATCAGGTGCAGAGAATTTCAGAGAGAGAGAGAGAGCACTCGCAAAGAAAAGCAAACAATCAAAAAATCAATACGTGTGCTTTTAAGTTTGCCGAAGCACCGCAATAAAGCGGCATTTTTTAGAGGAGCGTCAGTATCTTCTAAGCAAACAGCTTCTGTGCAAACAGCCCCTCTGCTCACATCTCCTCCGTCAGGCGCAGAGAACGTCAGAGAGAGATAGAGAGAAAGAGCGCGAGATTAAAGCAAACAATCAAAAAATCAATAAGTCTGCTTTTGTGCTTTTAAGTATGCGGAAGCACCTCGATAAAGCGTCATTTCTTAGAGGAGCGTCCGTATCCACTAGGCAAACAGCTTCTGTGCAAACAGCACCTCTGCTCACACCCCCTCCGTCAGGCACAGAGAATGTCAGAGAGGGTGAGATAGAGGCAGAGACAAGCAAACAATCAAGCACCCCGCGGGAAGCATATCTTATAGCATTGAGGAGTTTTATTTAATACGTAATACATGCTCTGATTGGGTAGCTTCTAAGCAATCCGTCAATAGCGTCCCTTGTATGAAATCAACTGGGCAAACAAACTGAGGAAACATGTACCATAAATTAAAAGACCCATTGTCCGCAGAAATCTGCGAACCAGCGAAAAATCCGTGATATATATTTAGATATGCTTACATTTAAAATCCGCGATAGAGTGAAGCCGCGAAAGTCGAAGCGCGATATAGCGAGGGATTACTGTATATCTATATCTATATCTATACCTATACAGTACATACATATATATACTATACTGTATATATATGAGGGGCCATTCAGGAAAAAAAGATTGGTTTGTAAATATATAGATTGGTTCAGATATACAGTATATCGGTTCAGATACATTGGTTTGAATATATACATTGGTTTTAATACATCCGTTCAGATATATATTTTGGTTCAGATATGTACATTGGTTGGGATATATTGGTTGAGATATTTACATTGGTTTGAATACATCCGGTCAGATATATACATTGGTTTAGATACATTGGTTGAGATACATCCGTTCAGATATATACATTGGTTTGAATACATCCATTCAAATATATAAAAATTGGTTGAGATTTATATATTGGTTGATATACATTGGTTTAAATATATATATTGGTTAAAATAGATTGGTTTAGATATATACATCAGTTCAGATACATCCGTTCTGATATATATATTGGTTCAGATAGATCCGTTCAAATATATACATTGGTTGAGATTTATGGGGAGGCACAACGCGGTCACCCATGTTTAGCATCTCCCTTTTGCTTCATCATTGCTTCAACACTGTTGTAATTATTGTGCACATTTTATACAAGTAGCATATGCCTGTCTGTCGCGTTTTGTTTCGTAAGCCCTCTTGGTTGGGGGTCCTCGATTTCAAAGCACTTTTTTTCCTTTCATTATTTAAAACACTCGCACAGATACCGGCCTCTTCGCCTCGCTCCGGCTCATTGTACCCACTTCATTCGCTTCCTCTTTTCCCACCCATGACAGATTCTTCTCAAAAGCAGAGTTACCAGAAAGTATTAATCGCAACCACAGTATGTCCCATTTTTTCACCTCATGAGATGCTGATTTATCATTGGTGGAAAGCTGTTTGGTGATAAGGGGCGGCACGGTGGCGCAGTGGTAGCGCTGCTGCCTCGCAGTTAGGAGACCCGGGGTTCACTTCCGGTCCTCCCTGCGTGGAGTTTGCATGTTCTCCCCGTGTCTGCGTGGGTTTCCTCCCACAATCCAAAGACATGCAGGTTAGGTGGATTGGCGATTCTAAATTGGCCCTAGTGTGTGCTGGGTGTGTTTGTGTGTGTCCTGCGGTGGGTTGGCACCCTGCCCAGGATTGGTTCCTGCCTTGTGCCCTGTGTTGGCTGGGATTGGCTCCAGCAGACCCCCGTGACCCTATTTGGATTCAGCGGGTTAGAAAATGGATGGATGGATGGATGTTTGGTGATATCTGTTATTCCGTATTGGCAGCATTTCATTAAAGGGCCATCTGTTTCAGCAAGGAACTTAGTCCTGTTTGCTGTAAGGATTTTATAGAGGAAAACACTGGAGTTGCTCTGTTTTTTTAAATGTTGATCGGGGATCAAAATGACCAGAATATTCCCGCTTCACAAATAACTGATGTTTAACTGTTATTATAATAAAACTAAAAAAAACACACACAAGCACGTACACGCTCACACACACACTCAAACTCACAAATCGTGGGTCGCACGTACTACTGATTAAGCGTATCTGTCAAGGGCGATTTTTTTTTCACCCCATAAAACAGATTCTCCTCAAAAGCTGAGTTACCAGGAAGCATTGATAGCAACTGCAGTACCTCCCATTTTTTCACCTCAACAGACGCTGGTTTATCATTGACCGAAAGCCGGCCGATGAGTTCTGTTCCGTATTGGCAGCATTTCATTAAAGGGCGATCTGTTTCAGCAAGGAACTTAGTCCTGTTTGCTGAAAAGGATGTTATGGAGGAAAACACTGGAATAGCGCTGTTTCTTCTGAATGTTTATCAGTGATCAGGGACCAGAATTATCAGAATATTTCTGCTTCACAAATAACTGATGTCTGTTTTTATTGTAAAACTGAGAAAACCACACACACGCGTATACACAACACAAACAAACTCACAAATCATGTGTCACACACACATTACTGATTAAGTGTATCTGTCACGGACGATCATTTTTTTCACCCAATAAAACTTTAGTTCGTCAAAGTTAGAAAGCAGCGCGGTGATTTCTATTATTCCTTATTGGCAGCATTTAATTTAAAGATGATTCACGTCAACAAGGTGAAAGAGTCTCTTATTTTGACAGGGCAATCTTTTTTAAGGCTTAAGCATTTTTGATTGACTTACAAAAGAAAATAGTTATTACTTACCCTCTTTGCTTCAAATTGGCTTTTAAAAAACCTTTTTGATATAATGTGTTTTTGACAGTATAAAATAAAAAAAAAGTAGTGTTCAAAATTATAATGCGTGTATCTAACAGGAAGAGGTGGTGGTTGGAGTAAGATTGCTGACTCGCAGTTAAATGATCACTGGTTTGTGTCCAAGGGGCTTCTTTTATGTTATTTTATATATTTATTTTTACAAATTGCTTTGAGTAGTAAGAAAGGTGCAAAAAAAAAAACGTATGGAATTAATAACAACAATAATAATAGTAGTAATATTATTATTATTATTATTTATTACACATGTGAATGCGTGACCAAATTCAACCACTGCGTAGTGGGGTATGAATAGGGACACTATGTGCTCGACAATATCACAAGTTCATTGAAATAATTACACAGCAAGGTGCACACGCAATACAAACATAATGTGTTGTCACACACGTGCGCATGGGAGGCAGCTAAAGGGCTTGAGTGAAGGCAGTTCGGAGGCATGCCGGGGTGTGGCAGAGTGCACTGACTCTTTTCTCCTTGCCTGTAGACCATCCCGGGGATTTCACCTGGATCTCCTGACATCACTTCCGGGACTGAGCCAATGGAACTCGGCCACACCAGCTCCAGTCCCTCTGATGTCACCTCCGCTACTGAGCCAATGGTGGAAGACCACGTGCCAGATCCATACGACCTCACTTCCTGTCTCCCCCTTTAAAACCTGCCCCCTTTCCTTTGTTTCCTCAGTCTTGTTTTGGACTCGGTTGTATGCACTTCAGTGCTCTGTATTTCTACACGAAAACGACTTTGCAGCCAGGATACCACAATATACGGGTGGCTGCCCCAACTCTTTATCTGTCCATGTCTCGTTCTTGTGACAGTGGCGTAGTCGGCAGGATGGAGAAGTCCCAGAAGAGAAGGGGACAGGACCTGCAATATACCCAGGTGGGAGCGTGCGGGGCCGAGTCTTCAGGCGGGAGGGTGCCCGCGGTCGGCGTGACCGGCGGGCTCCGCTCCCAGCACTCATAACTAGGCCATCTGAGAGGCCAGGGAGTGTGCGGGTGGGGCTCACAGAATTGGGCTGCCCTGGAGGGGGGAGGCAAAAGGGACTCAGTATGCTCTCCTGGGGGAGAGTGCCTGCCTCCCTGCGAAACCAAAGCCCCATTTACCACCTAGGGGTGCCCCAGACTGGCAGGTGAATAAAATAAAAATGGAGGTTGGACCCTGAGCGGCCGACCAACAACAAGCCTGGTCCTTATGGGCAATGGTAGGGCATTGGCTACGGCCATTTGAAAACACGCCCTACCAAATAATAGAGCAGGTAGCTTGCTATCTGCTCCTGGAAGCGCTTCCCCGTGGCTTCACCCAGCCGGTTTGGGGCGAGCGGTTTAAGAACATGTCTGAGCTCATAGAGCTTATGGAGACGCAGAGGGCGGCCTCACACTCTGGGGGAGCAGAACCGTCCTCATGTCAAACCCAGCCGGGGTACGTTCCAAGACCTAGCCCCTCCCTGTACAATCCGGAGCTCGTACAGGCGTCCGCGGTGCTGGCGCGCAAACCGCTTGGGGCAAGGAGGAATGCAGGTGGAGGCGAGGAGGGTTGGTGTGCTCGCTAATCCGTTGGCGGTCCCACATACTGGCGTGGTGATCGCCAACGGACACAAGACCACAGGTTTGTTCGACTCCGCAGCAACATTTCCATTGTTGCCCGCCGCTTTGTGCAACCGCAACAGTGGCTAAAATTTAAGACCGGTATAACCTGTGTCCACGGAGACATCCGCTGGTACAGGTCCGCCGACTGTGTCATCAGTTACGGAGGGTCAGTTCAGAACTCACCGTAGCGTCCTACCTGATCCTCCACACCCGGTGATACTAGGGCGGACTGGTCTAAAATCAAAAGCGGTGAGACACATACCACTCCGGGGTTAATTTGGGCCTCGTTATGGACGGAGATAACCCGTCTCAAGCTGCCTCCACGCCGTGTAATCAGCCGGCAGAGAGAGACGGCGTCGCCCTGACTGGCGTGGCAACTCCGGCCGCCGCGGGCTAACACGCCATCCACCAACGCGCCGGCGGAGCGGGAAGAAACCACGCCCATTGAGGTCGACGCTGACCCTCTCTCCGTGTTGCGGTTCCAATTTAAAGAAACGCCGGCTTCTTTTAGAAGGGAGCAATGGAATGATGACTCCCTGAAGTTTGTAAAAAATGCAGTGGTCCTTGTCAATGGCCAGCGCACTAATCAGTCGATGCCACAGGGCCCCTACTTTGTGCTAGATAATGACCTCCTTTACCGTGTAGCAATGCATGACGGGCAGGAGACGAGGCTGCTGCTGGTGCAGCGTACCTTCCGGCGGCAGGTCTGCGAGCTAGCACACGCCCACCTCCTAGGTGGCCACCTGGGCACCGAAAAAACTCTGGAGCGGATCAAGCTCCGTTTCTACTGGCCAGGAATTAACGAGGAGGTTCGCCGCTTTGGCGCTTCCTGCCCGGAGTGTCAACTGCGACAAATTCCTAGGAGGGACCGTGCTCCTCTGTTCCTATTCCACTGATTGACGTTCCCTTCCACAGAATCGGGTCGACCTGGTGGGACCCTGGAGCCCTCAGCCCGAGGACACAAGTACATTTTAGTCCTCGTGGATTACGCTACACGATACCCGAAGCTGTTCCGTTGCGCTCAGCTACCTCTAAAGCCATCGCACGGAATTACTAGGGTATTCGCGTGGGGATCCCCAAAGAAGTCTTGACAGACCAGGGGACCCCCTTCACCTCGGAAACGTTCAAGGAGACTGCCAGATTACTGAAAATAAAGCATTTAAAGACCTCGTGTATCATCCTCAAACCGACGGATTAGTAGAGAGGTTTAATCAAACTCTCAAGCAAATGCTGCGTAAGGTGGTCAGCGAGGATGGAAGGAACTGGGATCAGCTCCTCCCCCTCGTCCTTTTGCCTATCGGAAGTCCCACAAGCCTCCACGGGTTCTCCCCTTTGAACTACTGTACGGGCGACAACCTCGGGCATATTAGATATTTTGAAAGAAGGCTGGGAAGAAGAGGCTCTTCCCTCCACAAACATACTGGAGTATATAGCGCAGTTAAGCGATAGATTTGGAAAGATTCGCCTGTCCTTAAAAGTCACATGGAGGAGGCTCAAGCAGCACAGGCCGGTACTACAACCGCGCTCTCTTGGGAGTTCCGCCCGGAGATCGGGTCATGGTCCTAGTGCCTACCTCCCACTCTAAATTGCTTGCCCACTGGCAGGGCCCCTACGAAGTTAAGGAGAGGAAGGGACTGGTCGACTATTTGGTGAGTCAACCCAATCGTCGGCCAAAGGAGCGGTTTATCATGTGAACCTGCTGAAACCGTGGAAGGACAGGGACCCCGATCCCTCCTCCGCCAGCCCGCTCACTCTTCGCCACACACACGACCTTAACTTCGCACGGACTTAAGTCCCAGACAGCGGCAGGAGCTGGAAACAGTTATCCGGACCGTTCGGGAGGTAGTCAGTGAGAACCCGGAAGGACCTCTCTGATTGAGCACAACATCGTGACAGAGCCCGGGTTGTTGTCCGAGAACGCCGTATCGTCTTCCCGAGGCAAAAAAGGCTGAAGTGGAGCTTGAGATCAAGCGCATGCTGGAGCTAGGTGTGATTGAGGAAAGTTATAGTCCCTGGTCCAGCCCCATTGTGCTCGTCGGTAAGCCTGACGGAAGTTGGAGGTTCTGCAATGACTTCCGTCGGCTTAATCAAGTCTCCCAATTTGATGCTTATCCAATGCCACGCGTGGGCGACCTCCTCGAGAGGCTTGGACAGGCTCAATACCTGACCACACTTGACATGACGAAAGGGTACTGGCAGGTTCCTTTAACGGACTCCGAAGGTAAAACCGCGTTTAGTACCCCTAGCGGACACTGGCAGTATCGTGTCCTTCCATTTGGGTTACACGGGCTCCAGCAACCTTTCAGCGTCTGGTGGACAAAGTGCTTCGCCTCATAACTCATACAGTGCTGCCTACCTGGATGACGTGGTCATCTATTCCAGCACATGGAAGGAACACCTACAGCATGTCCAAGCGGTATTACGGACACTTGGTGAGGCGGGCTCGGATTAATCCCAGAAATGCTTCTTGGATTAAGCGAGGCCAAATATTTAGGCTACCTGGTGGGTCGGGTACCGTAAGGCCACAGTGCTCCAAAATTGATGCCATTCTGAAATGGCCCGTCCATGAACCAAGCGGCAGGTCCAAGCCTTTCGGTTAGCGGGTACTACCGCCGGTTTGTACCCCGGTTTTGAGAGAGCGGCGCCCTTGACTGATTTAACAAAGAAGAGGGCCCCGAACATTGTGGCATGGACTGAAAAACAGCGCTGCATTTGGTGACTTAAAGCAGGCCCTTACGCCCACACCTGTTTTGATGGCACCTAACTTTTCTTTGCCTTTCATCCTCCAGACGGACGCTTCGGACACAGGCCTGGGCGCCGTGCTGAGCCAAAGCGTCGATGGTGTGGAGCACCCCATCATGTTCCTGAGCCGGAAACTGTTGGACCGGGAGACCAGGTATGCTGCGGTGGAGAGGGAGGCTCTGGCGATTAAATGGGCGATTACTCAGCTGAGGTACTACCTGTTGGGCCGGGAATTCACCCTTGTCACGGACCATGCACCCCTACAGTGGATGGCCCTCCACAAGGAGTCGAATCCGCGGGTCACCCGGTGGTTTCTTGACCTGCAGCCGTACAAGTTTTCGCTCGTTCATCGTCGGGGCGCTCCACGCCAACGCTGATGCCCTTTCTCGGGTTCACGACCTCTCGGTTAGGGTCGCCCGACCCATCGGGTCTGGGCTAAGGGGGGGGCCTTGTCACACACGTGCGCATGGGAGGCAGCTAAAGGGCTTGAGTGAAGGCAGTTCGGAGGCATGCCGGGGTGTGGCAGAGTGCACTGACTCTTTTCTCCTTTGCCTGTAGACCATCCCCGGGGGATTTCACCTGGATCTCCTGACATCACTTCCGGGACTGAGCCAATGGAACTCGGCCACACCAGCTCCAGTCCCTCTGATGTCACCTCCGCTCTGAGCCAATGGTGGAAGACCACGTGCCAGATCCATACGACCTCACTTCCTGTCTCCCCTTTAAAACCTGCCCCTTTCCTTTGTTTCCTCAGTCTTGTTTTGGACTCGGTTGTATGCACTTCAGTGCTCTGTATTTCTACACGAAAACGACTTTGCAGCCAGGATACCACAATATACGGGTGGCTGCCCCAACTCTTTATCTGTCCATGTCTCGTTCTTGTGACAGTGTATATTATTGAAGTAAAGGTTCAAATAAATTGATTATATACAAATTTTTATAAATTGAGAGATGTCAACTGGTTAAAATACACGAAATTATATATGTATTGCTTTATAGTCCACACATAAAGTATGTAAATTATTAAAATAATGATATAAAAATCATATAAAATGGTATAGAATCTGTGTCGTAGACTTATTTTGTGTCATATTTCTTCAAAGAACTATTTAATTAGTTTGCTTTAAAAAATCTTACAGCAAACATGTGAACCGTTGAAAATCGTTCTATATAAATAAATAAATCAATCAATCAATTTCCTATCACACCCACCCTTTCACCCCTGTATATTGGAGAGGAATCTCATTTTCACAGGAGGTGCAATTATCCTATAAAACACATAGGAGTTCTGTGCACCATTTTTCATGGGAGATTAAAACTCATCAAATGTATTTAAAAAAACTTTTAGCAGCCTGTGGCATTCCTCATCTGCAGTGGTCCATTACAAAATGAACACCAGGCAGTTAAAATTGTGCACAGTTTCTTTAATAAACCTATCAGACAGTCTTTTATAGCACTTTCATATCGAGTGTGTCTCTTAATCCCTTCTAGCAGAGGAGAAACTTATTTCAACATATCTTCTGCTTGTAAATTAATACTGAAATTACAAAACTGTCCACAGTTTATTTAAAGAGATTGAAGGAAGTCTTCTATATCATTTTTGTCTACTATGTCCTTACTCATCCACTAATTAAAAAAAAAAAAATCAAGTGCTTACACTGTCTTTTTTTAAGTATGTCTATGAAAACCGCTATGAGTAGCCAGAAAAATGCTATATAAATGTAAGATATTATTATTATTATTATTTAGGTTTTTTAAAATCCAAATAAACCTGATAGGACTTCTTCCAAGATATGTGCCACTGTAGGGTACCAACAATGTCAAACTGATTAGGAAATTTTGTGATCAGTTTGTTTAAAGTATATTAAGCAAAAAATTTGGCATTTCAGGATACAGTATATACTGCAAATATACATTTAAATTGTAACCGCTGACAATTATTTACTTGTGTGCTTGCGTTTTCCATAAAACTTCAATATGTGCACAAAGTATAGGTGATAAAACACACAAATTCTGACATTAGCATGACTGTTGAAGGAAAAATATGTATTAGAAAGTATTCTATGAAGTTTTCATAAATTAATCATTATATACCTTTTGAGGTTTCCTGATATATTTTGTAATCAGGTTTTTAATTTTTTTGGGGATTTTTACTGCCACTTCACAAATCAACAATCTTCAATTTGGTCACTGTCAGAATAAGTCTTTTAACTTTTTTCCTGTATCCATTGATACATTTTCCATGTTTCACTACCCATCTGAAACAGTTGGCATCAGGTTGGGTGGCACTTTTAAATTGTAGTAGTATAAGCGAGCGTCAGTGTGGCAAGCACTAGACTGGCATTTCTTTCCATTTCACTTTTTGTCTTCTGGCCCAAGCCTGTAAATCTCTTTTGTAACTGGGTGGCTTGGATAAAGGACAGATACTAACAATTTTCAAGGCTATATTAAAACAATACTAAAAGATATTTGTGTATGTGTGTTGAAGTGCCCCATGTTGTAAGTGTTAGATCCATTGAAGAAGTCAACTTAAACAAAGAAAAGGTACATTTTGCAGGTTTGTTTGAAGTGTTTTACATTATAACCATATTATTAATTGCTGCGTAAGTAAGGGGATGACCTTTACTATTGTCAAAAAAGACAAGCAGGGCAACAGGAGGAATATGAAAGTTATTTGTTGAGTTTAGTAGACAAAGGATACTTGTAAGGAAGTTCATGCCAGTGCTACGGAATTTATAAAACTGCTGATATTATTTCACAAAGATGTTACTGGCCTGGTTTTATGCTGACATTAAAATGGCTAAATTTTCTTATAATTATAATCATTATTTTAATTAAAAGACTATAATTGCCAGAACAGATTCAATAAAATGTTTTAATATCTCAGTTGCTGTTTGTCGGACTCTTTAATTGACTTGTCCTACAAATGTGTATCAGTGGATATTTGGTACTTCATTTGACAAATAATATTAATTTTTCCAAGTCTCATATATTTCAGATAGATAGATAGAACTTTACTTGTCCTCTAAGGGAAAATGTGCTTCTTTTTTTAACAGAGGCTGAATGAATAAATAAATTAATATTAATATATAATGAAAAAAACAGCCAATCCAATAACAATTGTCTAATGTTCATTCTGCAAGCAACAGTTGGGATTCACAATTCTGACGCAAAAGCTCAGCTGTAGAAGTGAGTGTCCCTTTGAGTGGAGAGGACAATGGGACACAGTAGACTTGAAAGTGATGTAGAAGACTTTCATCAATCTTTTACCATGGATTTCAGATAATATTAGTTATGCAGGGTTCATTTTGAAAGCAGCAGACAGTGTGCACACAAGCCCATGGATCTGCTCCAGCCATGGAAATGAGTGTTGCCTGTAGGGGATCGGATGCAGACACATAGTGGAGAAAATTATATAGAAAACTATATATACGACCTTTTAAAATCAATTTTACATATTTTTACCTCTCCGGTGTTCATTTTGTAATCAGCAGTCAGAGGGCACACATTTTACGGCTCTGCAGCATCCATGGAAATGAGCGTCCCGACCAGTGGATGAGACATGTGTTTTCATTCCAATAGTTTTAATAACTCACATGGCGGAGGTGAAATTTGAGTTCAACAACAAAACTTTCCCGTGGATTTTTTCCCCCTTTTTTATTCCCAGGAAAAACCACCTGTGTAAATGTTTAAGAGCAAGCTGTCACGTATAGCATGACAATAGATTGCTACATTTATTTTAACGAGCTGTCTTGTCTTTGTAAAGTGTTACTGGGTGTCGAGCAAAGTATTATTATTACTGATATTTTACTAAATCTTACTATCCACGTTTCTTTGTTGATGAGCCCCATTGAAGAATTTTTTGGTAACAGAACAGTAAACACGCCAAAACGACTGAAAACACAACTGACGACTGGTATTTTTCGATATCATTTTAACAAAGTTTACTGTCCGCCCTCAATCACAGAGCACCCCAGTAAAACATCAATAGCGTTTAATATACCTGCAGCCTTAGAACGCAGACATCAGGACATCGCTGCGCGTGCATGTTTACTAACAGATATGACAGCATTTTGCACAGAGCATGCGTTAAAACAAATTGATTAAGATCAGCGATTTTCAACGGTTCACATGTTTGCCGTAAGATTTTTTAAAGCAAACTAATTAAAAACTTCTTTCAAGAAATATGACACAAAATGCGTCTACAACGCAGATTCTATACCATTTTATATGATTTTTATATCATTATTTTAATGATATACATACACTATGTGTGGACTATAAAGCAATAAATGTAACATTTCGTGCATTTTAACCAGTTGACATCTCTCAACTTGTTAAAAATTTGTATATAATTAATTTATATGAACCTTTACTTCAATAATATACACATTATGTTTGTATTGCGTGTGCACCTTGCTGTGTAATTATTTCAATGAACTCATGGTATTGTCGAGCACATAGTGTCCTTATTCATACCCCACTACGCAACGGCTGAATTTGATCACGCATTCACACATATAATAAATAATAATAATAATTTTATTGTTATTAATCCCTTATGTTTTTATAGCGCCTTTTTTACTACTCAAAGCAATTTGTAAAAATAAATAAATAAAATAACAGGAAGGAAGCCCCCTGGACACAAACCAGTGATCATTTAACTGCGAGTCAACAATCTTACTCTTACCACCACCTCTTCCTGTTAGATACGCGCATTATAATTTTGAGCACTACTTTTTTTTTATTTTATACTGTCAAAAACACATTATATCAAAAAGGTTTTTTAAAAGCCAATTTGAAGCAAAGAGGGTAAGTAATAACTATTTTCTTTTGTAAGTCAATCAAAAATGCTTAAGCCTTAAAAAAGATTGCCCTGTCAAAATAAGAGACTCTTTCACCTTGTTGACGTGAATCATCTTTAAATTAAATGCTGCCAATAAGGAATAATAGAAATCACCGCGCTGCTTTCTAACTTTGACGAACTAAAGTTTTATTGGGTGAAAAAAATGATCGTCCGTGACAGATACACTTAATCAGTAATGTGTGTGTGACACATGATTTGTGAGTTTGTTTGTGTTGTGTATACGCGTGTGTGTGGTTTTCTCAGTTTTACAATAAAAACAGACATCAGTTATTTGTGAAGCAGAAATATTCTGATAATTCTGGTCCCTGATCACTGATAAACATTCAGAAGAAACAGCACTATTCCAGTGTTTTCCTCCATAACATCTTTCAGCAAACAGGAGTAAGTTCCTTGCTGAAACAGATCGCCCTTTAATGAAATGCTGCCAATACGGAATAACAGAAATCACCGGCCGGGTTTCGGTCAATGATAAACCAGCGTCTGTTGAGGTGAAAAAATGGGAGGTACAGCGGTTGCTATCAATGCTTCCTGGTAACTCAGCTTTTGAGAAGAATCTGTTTTATGGGGTGAAAAAATAATCGCCCTTGACAGATACGCTTAATCAGTAGTACGTGCGACCCACGATTTGTGAGTTTGAGTGTGTGTGTGAGTGTGTATGTGCTTGTGTGTGGTTTTGTTAGTTTGATTATAAAAACAGTTAAACATCAGTTATTTGTGAAGCGGGAATATTCTGGTCATTTTGATCCCCGATCAACATTTAAAAAAACAGAGCAACTCCAGTGTTTTCCTCTATAAAATCCTTACAGAAAACAGGACTAAGTTCCTTGCTGAAACAGATGGCCCTTTAATGAAATGCTGCCAATACGGAATAACAGATATCACCGGGCGGCTTTCCACTAATGATAAACCAGCGACTCATGAGGTGAAAAAATGGGACATACTGTGGTTGCAATTAATACTTTCTGGTAACTCTGCTTTTGAGAAGAATCTGTCATGGGTGGGACAAGAGGGAGCGAGTGAGGCGGGTACAATGAGCCGGGGTGGGACGGAGCAAGGCGAAGAGGCGGGTATCAGTGCGAGTGTTTTAAATAATGAAAGGAAAAAAAGTGCTTTGAAATCGAGGACCCCCAACCAAGAGGGCTTACGAAACAAAACGCAACAGACAGGCAAATGTTACTTATATAAAATGTGCACAATAATTACAACAGTGTTGAAGCAATGATGAAGCGAAAGGGAGATTCTAAACATGGGTGGCCGCGTTGTGCCTGCCTATAAATCTCAACCAATGTATATATCTGAACGGATCTATCTGAACAAATATATATATATCAGAACGGATGTATCTGAACTGATGTATATATCTAAACCAATATATTTTAACCAATATATATATTTAAACCAATGTATATCAACCAATTTATATATATCTCAACCAATATATCCCAACCAATGTATATATCTGAACTGAAATATATATCTGAACGAATGTATTAAAACCAATGTATATATTCAAACCAATGTATCTCAACCGATGTATATATCTGAACCAATGTATATATTTACTAACCAATCTTTTTTTCCTGAATGGCCCCTCATATATATACAGTATATATATATATATATATATATATATATATATATATATATATATACAGTATATATATATATATACAGTATATATATATATATATATATATACATATATATACTAATAAAAGGAAAAGCCCTCACTGACTGACTCACTGACTGACTGACTGACTGACTCATCACTAATTCTCCAACTTCTCGTGTAGGTAGAAGGCTGAAATTTGGCAGGCTCATTCCTTACAGCTTACTTACAAAAGTTGGGCAGGTTTCATTTCGAAATTCTACGCGTAATGGTCATAAATGAAAGCTATTTTTCTCCATATAATGTAATGGAGTTGAGCTCGATGGCCGTGGGGGGCGGAGTTTTGTGTGACATCATCACGCCTCCCACGTAATCACGTGAATTGACTGTCAATGCATTGCGTAGAAAACCAGGAAGAGCTCCAAAAAGCGCTGAAGAAAACATGCATTATACAATTGAGAAGGCAGCGAAACAATAAGAAGTGAGCGAGTGACACATACTCTACAAGCATATTCACGCCTGCAGCTACTTCAGAAACAAAGCACGGTGTAAACCATCCATCCATCCATCCACCCTCTTCCGCTTATCCGAGGTCGGGTCGCAGGGACAGCAGCTTAAGCAGAGAGGCCCAGACTTCCCTCTCCCCGGCTACTTCTTCCAGCTCTCCCGGGAGAATCCCAAGGCATTCCCAGGCCAGCCGGGAGACATAGTCCCACCAGCGTGTCCTGGGTCTTCCCCGGGGCCTCCTCCCGGTTGGACGTGCCCGGAACACCTCACCAGGAGGCGCCCAGGAGGCATCCTGATCAGATGCCCGAGCCACCTCATCTGACTCCTCTCGATGCGGAGGAGCAGCGGCTCTACTCTGAGCCCCTCCCGGATGACTGAGCTTCTCACCCTATCTTTAAGGGAAAGCCCAGACACCCTGCGGAGGAAACTCATTTCAGCCGCTTGTATTAGGATCTCGCTCTTTCGGTCACTACCCATAGCTCATGACCATAGGTGAGGGTAGGAGCGTAGATCGACTGGTAAATTGAGAGCTTTGCCTTACGGCTCAGCTCCTTTTTCACCACGACAGACCGATGCAGAGCCTGCATCACTGCGGATGCCACACCGATCCGCCTGTCGATCTCACGCTCCATTCTTCCCTCACCCGTGAACAAGACCCCGAGATACTTGAACTCCTCCACTTGGGGCAGGATCTCTCCCCCAACCCTGAGAGGGCACTCCACCCTTTTCGGGCTGAGGGAACCAACAAACCTCTGATGAAGAATAAAAACCTTGGACGACGTTTTCCCTTGCCCGGACGCGGGTCACCGGGGCCCCCCTCTGGAGCCAGGCCTGGAGGTGGGGCTCGATGGTGAGCGCCTGGTGGCTGGGCCTGCACCCATGGGGCTCGGCCGGGCACAGCCCGAAGAGGTAACGTGGGTCCTCCTCCCCATGGGCTCACCACCTATGGGAGGGGCCAAGGAGGTTGGGTGCAGTGTGAGTTGGGTGGTGGCCGAAGGCGGGGACCTTGGCGGTCTGATCCTCGGCTACAGAAACTGGCTCTTGGGACACGGTGTAAACCTAAAGTTTAAATTAAGTTCATAGACAGGCTGCCGTTGCCGTTTGTCATGCCCACGGCTAATGCGGGATACAAGTTTAATGAGAGGACGCAGGGTATAAACGACAGTTTTGATCACTTTCTAACTAAGTTCAAATTGCTGGTTAAAGGCTGTGCTTATGCAAATTCTGAGAGACTGTGTTTGTGGGGGGATTGACAATTAAGGCGGGTGGAGAAGTGACATCATCATCTCCCCTCCCATTCGCCTCATTTCGCTCTGAGCTGAGCTCCGAGGCTAACACCGTCTTCCGAAGCAACTTCGTCACACTGCCACCAAATACTCACAGAAAAATCCACAAGTTAATACACACGCTGTCTCTAGAGTTTATCCACACTGATTCCTCCAGGCACTACTTACAAAAGGTTACATTTACAATCGTGTTACGTTATTTTTAAAATGTTTCCTTTTCTTCTCGATTCATTTTACCCTCACACCCCCTTGGTTTGAGAAGAAGTATGAAAAAATATGAGGTTAACACAGAAAAACAGATCACCAATTCAAGCTTTATGAATAATCGATTCGCCATCAATAATTGTTTTGGTAAAGCCATACTCAGTGTAATCCTCCTTCCATTTTATAATTTTTCCGCCACTAGCCATGATTAAATGAACGGTAAAAAAGTAAGAGCGAAGCGAGGGTGACTTATTCAGGCAGGCATATATATGACAGCAACACTCATGACAATGTCAATCATGTTACGCTATTATTAAAATGTTTCCTTTTCTTTTATTTCTTTAACACACTACTTCTCCGCTGCGAGGCGCGGGTATTTTCTAGTATATATATATTTATATATCTATACTAATAAAAGGCAAAGCCCTCACTGACTCACTCACTCACTCACTCACTCACTCACTGACTCATCACTAATTCTCCAACTTCCCGTGTAGGTAGAAGGCTGACCCCATCTTCACGAAATTTGGTAGGTGGCTTCCCTGCGCTAACCAAAACCGATATACGTACTTATTTCGGTGGTATGACGGCACTGTCGGCCGCCATATTGAATTTTCCAAATGTCACTAATTTTCCAACTTCCTGTGTAGGTAGAAGGTTGAAATTTGGCAGGCTCATTCCTTACAGCTTACTTACAAAAGTGAAGCAGGTTTCATTTTGAAATTCTACACGTAACGGTCATAACGGTCAAGAACGTCCTCCATGTTGAACTTTCTTATTCATGGCCCCATCTTCACAAAATTTGGTAGGTGGCTTCCCTGCGCTAACCAAAATCGATATACGTACTTATTTCGGTGGTATGACGTCACTGTCGTCCGCCATATTGAAGTTTCCAATGTCACTAATTCTCCAACTTCCCGTGTAGGTAGAAAGCTGAAATTTGGCAGGCTCATTCCTTACAGCTTACTTACAAAAGTTAAGCAGGTTTCATTTCAAAATTCTACACGTAACGGTCATAACAGTCAAGAACGTCCTCCATGTTGAACTTTCTTATTTATGGCCCCATCTTCACGAAATTTGGTAGGTGGCTTCCCTGCGCTAACCAAAACCAATGTGCATACTTATTTCGGTGGTATGACGCCACTTTTAGCCACCGTATTGAACTTTCCAACATCACTAATTCTCCAACTTCCCGTGTAGGTAGAAGTCTGAAATTTGGTACTTATTTCGGTGGTATGATGCCACTGTCGGCCGACTTATTGAGCTTTTCAACAGTCTTTGTTACTTATGGGCCCATCTTCAAGAAATTTGATACGCAGGTTCCCCACGCTAACTGAATCCTACTTACGTACATATATACGTCCATAGCCTGCAGCTCGGTCGCAGTGTGAGGCGGCGTTGGGTCCCCCATCCAAACGCCTCCCACGTTGTTGGCTGCCTGCCTTTATAAGGCCATCCGTCACTCCAGTCTCTACATTCCCTCCTTGCTTCGCCACGGGATTCACGTCTTCCTGCTGATAACTACAGCCTTTTTATTTAATCCACGGCTTCTCCGCTGTTTTATTGTTCATTTATTACGATTATAGTTATTGTGTAGGTATTTTAGAATTACTTTACATTGTTCAGGTACCCATTTCCTTTATCATTCCAACCGTACCCCCATTAACATGTCTATCGAGGTGATCATTATCGATCAAAGAACTGTCACTTACCGAGTGGTTTCCATGCCCGGAGATGGCACCTACCTTTTACATTCTCTTTGTTACATATTGCATGGCCATATCAGGCTCACTCTTGATATCCTTGTCTTATGTATTGAATGACTGGGACAGGTTCAAGGTGTGGACTGATGACAGTACAGGAGATAATTATACTACACAGGAGCACTATAAGAATGAAATGCTTAAGCCCTTCACCTATGCATCTGCATGTGAGTTGATGGCTGCCGCTGAATTGTTCGGTTGTCGCTTTCAAGTGTACCGAAATGGCCAAATATTTTACACCTTTGGACAACCACCAATGCCTCTTCAACATCTTAGATTCACAGGTGACGATTTCAGTAGTGGACACTTTGTATTTATGAATGTTTAAACTCTCAAAAGCTGGATGTGAAGTTATCGATGAAACTGGTTGTATACTTACTTGACAGACGCCGAATGTCTCTTCAACACAAGTCCTACAAATACTGTCGTAATTGAAACAAACCATGAAGCTCAAACCGATTATGACAGCAGCAATCCAAGCTGTGAGATTTGAAACAAGATTACTGTTCACATGGCCAACTGTACGTTGCATGCTTAAGAGTAAGCTCAGCACACAGCTTGGTCATATTACAACCGGAGGGCCGAACTCACAATGTGGTATACAAAGAGATCCTTAACAAATAATTATTGGTATATTTTCCCTCAGTTTAAAAAGATTGAAATTTCTTCTTAATAAAACTTTTAAGGCAGTACTTTGCTGCTGCGAAGCGCAGGTATTTTGCTAGTATACTATATATATATATATATATATATATATATATATATATATATATATATATATATATATATATATATATATATATATATATATGGCACTGTGCCACAGCATTAGCACTACTACATCACAGTAAAGAGACCACGATTAGCATCCTGGGTCCTCCATGCATGGAGTTTGCATGTTCATCCTGTTTCTGCATGCGTTTCCTCTGGGTGATCTGATTATCTTCCAAAGACATTGGGTTATATGAACTGTCGATAGTAGTGTAAGGTGTGTGTGTGTGCGTGCATTTGCCCTGTGATGGACAGCACCCCCCACGGATATGATCTGGATTAAGTGGGTTAGAAAATGACATGACATATTATGGGATCTGCGGTGGGCTGGCACCCTGCCTGGGGTTTCTTTCCTGCCTTGCGCCCTGTGCTGGCTGGGATTGGCTCCAGTAGACCCCCGTGACCCTGTGTTAGGATATATCGGGTTGGATAATGGATGGATGGATATTATGGGATGCCAAACAGGCAAATAAATTGAATTTACAAATATATAAAGTCACTCCTGTTCTGCCCCACATCTTGTTAGTTGAGACTGTTATTTGTTGAACTGTGCTCCCCCTCTTCTTGTCATTTATTAACACACCAGTCAGTCATGTCCCACACTCATAGTGGTACTATAAAAGTCTATGAAACTCGCAAAATGCACGTAGGTCCCATAATAAACATTTGAATACAATACACCCCATGTCTTTCACGTAGGGCACCCCTTTATCTCTTGTTTCAGTCACGTCCAAAACGTATCCTTAGGGTATATAAACCCCTGGGTCTGGTTAGTTGTGGTGCGCAGCAATTTGATCCTCTGTCTACACGCTTCTCTTTGTCTTGATCCATCCATGGAAATCACTCGCCTTGTAAGTGTCTTTTAAAGCTTTATTGTTTAATGTACACTGTCTGCTATGTATTGCTTTGTAAATCATTCTTTATTGTCTTTGATTGTACACATGTAAATGCCTGTATGTTTCTTTTGTATATATTTCAGTTACAAACGAAGTCGTCCAGTAAAAGCCTTCAAGATAGCTCGCTCACCCCTTGTCGTTTTTTATGTGGATGTGCCGAGTTGTTTAAACTCTCTGCAGCTGCATTGCACAGATAGTGTGGAGTGAGGCAGAAAAACTCTTGAATATATAAAGTCAAAGCCTGAATATATTAAGAAATGACTTTTTATATTCAGATGTTGATTTAACATATTCAGACATTATTTTATATATTCAGACATCACTTTATATATTCAGTAATGACTTTATATATCCAAAAATAACTTTAAACATTCAGGAATGATTTTATTTATTCAGACTTTGACTTTATATATTCAGGAATAATTTCATATATATGTTTAACCCAGTAGTACAATGGTGCAGTCATTAGTAAGCTGCCTCATAGACATAGAAGACTGGGTTCATATCCCAGCCAAGGCAGGCAGTATAATTGGAAATAAACAGATAGCACATTTCAGTAAAAGATAAAATACATCATTAATATCACAATAGTTATAGTAAGTACAATAAAAAGATGATGATACATCAGAAGTCAGGGGAGGACAGTGAACTTGAAGTGTCACAAATTATGAACACAACAAACATGAGCGAAACGGTGGAGAAAAGTCTCCATTCAAGCTAGACAGATGGATGGATTAATAGTACTTTATTTGTCCAAAGGGAGAAATTTAGTACTGTGTTACTGTTGTGGTCTTTTGACTGTTTTCATCATAAATCTAAAAATAAGACTCTTATTGAGAAGTTTAGACTGGCAGCAAAGGGACATTTCCTAAACACTGAGCCAACTGGCTTCATTCTTATATATAAGATAGTTACTAATCAAAGTCAACAAAGGGAAACAGCTAACTGAAGTGAAATTATTTAGACAGCCCTAATTCATATTCTTATATCAACTAAATTCTAAAATTAGTTATTTTCTCAGACCACCCAGTATTCCATATTTCGTCTGTGTAATGTATTTTGCCAAGGAGCAAATGTGTTTAAGTGAGTGGCACATACAGTGAAGCACAGACTTGTCAAAATCTAAAGTAACAGTAATACAGCATAATGCCGGAAGTTCAAATGCATATAAATGAAATGATTATTTAAAAAGAAATTGTTCTAACAAATGAAAAGCAACAAATAGTAGAAAATGATAGTCAAAAGCTACAAGGCCCTAGAAATGGCCTTTAGAGGATCTAGGACACAGCTAGGCAGATTAGAAGCCATAAAGATGAATGTGAACTCCAAACAGACAATAAGTAGGCCTGGGGTTCAGACACAGTCTTCTGCAACTGTGGGGAGGCAGCTCTTACTACTGGGTCAACATTCGATAATATTAATATTAATAATAATAATAATAATAATAATAATAATAATAATAATAATAATAATAAATGGGCATTAATAATAATTAATCTAATCCTTATTAAATGCTTTACTGTTGATGCTATGACTTAGTTAACTGACCCTTTTACCAGAAAATGGCACTTCAAAAAACACATTGTGCTTCAAAGAGGCTTGGAGGTTCAGCATTTTCTCTTTGCTCCATGCACACTGAATGGCTGTAATATGTAACATATTCCTACCTTCAAGCTGGAGGTGCAGCATTTTTGTGTTGCCTCCTCTTTTGAATTTTTAACATGATTATCCATTTGGAAAAGAGGCTCAGGTTTTGTGTCCGCAGTCATTCTGAATAGGTTTCTTCTTAGTGACACAAGCTTATATCTGTCTCTGTGGTGGGATGGTTCTGTAGTATGAAAGGAAACATTTGTTAATTCAGGAGTGGTGTATTATTAAACTTTAAACCACCAGGTTAAAGAAGATAGACTTTTACTTTGTTTAAATTTTGGTGCTGTTAACAAACTAGCTTATGCATCTGTTGTTCATGAGATGTGGAGCAAATAGTGTACATACAGTAGCATACACTCAGTAAATTACATGCATTTGCTTTTGTTCTTTTACAAAAAAATATACTCTGCAATAAAATTTCTAAACCATATTATGTCTGCATTAAATACATACTGCTTATGTATTATTTTATGTGATACCCACAAAATATCTACTATTCGGTCATTAGAACTTTGCTGGCTGCTTCAGTGTGATTCTAAGAAAGAACATTTGCTAAATAAAAAATGTTGAAGCTAAACCAAATTCAATTAAACTAACCACTGTTCTGCAAGAACTATTCATAAAATATTGTAGCACTGTGGATTCATGCAACAGTCCATCTTATTTTGTGATTGAGTATACTCTTTAAGGGTCTTTAAACCCTTGAGTAGTGACTTGTACTTAACTCCATAGTCAAGAGAAAACAAACAAATCAGCCACATACAGAAGAGAAAACTGGTTAATATCAGGGTCATCACTTTCTATGCTATGTACACTTAACATTGTAATCCTTTAAGAATGAACAATGGTCAGTGTTTTCAGCAGAGATTTGGTATCTTTTGATGAAAGTTTATGTTTAAATAGTACAACTGCAGTAGAATAGAATAGAATTTCCCTCTGATCACTCAAAGAAACTTAGCACAGCCAAACAAAAAATAGTAATACTTGATTAAACTACATATCAAATATGAATCAGATTGCTCACTGGGAAGTGCTGTCACTGCATGTAACGTAGGGTCAGGTTCAAATTTTGGCAGGAGTACCTTCTATGAGAAGTCTGTGGAAACTCCGATTTCATCTACAATTGTAAGATATTATCTATGAAAGTTTTAAAATCAAATTTACCTTTGATGACTTGAACCTCATTTGCTGTAACAATGTAGTGGAGGCAAGTGTTCAGTGATATGACTCCAGTTTTTTCACATTAGCCCTCACCACAACAGGCTCAAACACAAAAGAGGGATTTTTGGATTGTTTGCTTACCTTTTAACCTGCTGAGAATCAGTCAACAAGAAATATTCAGCCTCCAGCTTTTTGTACACACAACATGCTGACGCACATACTGGCACATACTTAAAAAGACATTGTGTGTTGAAATCAGAAGTGACATTGATTAACATATAATAAAATCTAAAACTAATCTAAAGCTTGGAGTTTTAAAAAAGTTACTGTGAAGTAATAAATGGAGCATAAAGTAGGGTATACAAGGAAGATTTAGAACAGGATTTGTTTTTCATTGCAAGCCAGGGTGTAAAATCATGAATTTCTGCCAATTGCTGATTTTTCTTTGCTTCTATGAATGTCACTGGTCAAATGGAAAAGCGTTCATTAGCCAGTCAGCAATTCCACACTTTTTCATACTGTTGTCCAAGCCTGGATGCCAGAGTTACCCAGCAGTACACAAAACATTGGCATTTATTTATTAGGAGTGATTGAGACACTAAGGTTGCTTGAGAAGCATGTAAAGATTTTGATCCAAAGTGATGTTAATTTAGTGCATTTCCAATATGCATGGCATAATGATGCTGGAGCAATGCTGACAGGTGGAGTGTTGCCCTGGGTACATTGTAGACAATTTTAAATGAGATAAATGTAGTTGATGAAAGACATTTAGTTCAGTTATGGAATGCTTGGTGTAAATAGCTCTAGATTATATTCTGTGAATGGCTGAGTTCAATTCTTTTTCTGAAATGTTGATTGAATGGTCTCCTTCCTCCAATTTCCTAGGATCTTTGAAGGGGATATTCTTTGAAATGATTTTATATATTATTGAAATGCTTACTCTTCATCAAGACTAACCAGTATGGCCTCTGGGATTGATATTGGTGCTAGATGTGGAAAGCTGGACAGGTTTCATTTAACAAAATTTCTAATTTGCATAAAGGAAAAGAAGTGTGTAGTTGGAAAGTTAAATTTGGAACATAAGTATCCATATGATAGAAGATACCTAAGTGCCTTAATCCCTAGCCATTTCCATATGTTATACACTGAGTAGGTTCAAGAAGGTTGAAAAAGATGATTATCGTGTGTAGGAGTATCAGATGAGAGCTCATTTGCCTTTAAGTGCGTCCTACATTGGTTCCACATTTTAAGTAATTGGTGGACAACTTGGACACTGGTGAACTGACATCAGTTAGTATTTAGTATTGCACAAAGCAGGGCGTACAAGGAAGAATTAGAACAGGACTTGTTTCCATTGCAAGTCAGGATGGCGTAAATTAATTAATTTCTGACTTTTATTTGCTACTCTGAACATTACTGCTCGATAGGAATAGCAAATATTAGCTAATCAGCTATTGCACAATTTTTCAAACCTTAGTCTAAGCTGAGATGCCAGGGAGAATGGGAGATGATTTTGGCAAAAGTGCATATAAAGAGCTTCTCTTTCTCTATTTGTAGTTTGGACATGGCAATAGATGGGTTTTCAGTGGATAACCCAAAAACATAATAGCACAGTTCATTCACAATGTATTAATTCTTATTAAAATAATTAGCCAAGTGAACATTGTTACTTAGGACTGGTTTTCAAATGTTTGTGTGGCCTATCGACTGCTCACATGTGTAAAGCTCTCTCAGTGCCTGCGTACAGTGTTGTTTTCAGCTAGTCCATGAAGGTGCAAATGTCATAAACATGTCAAAGCTGATTCGTGCCTGGGCACTAGCAGCTTATTTCCTCACAAGTTAGCTTTTCTGTTACAGTGAAGGGAGGAACTTATAAAAGCTAAAAATGAACAAAAGTTCTTATTTTCATGCTTACAAAACACCAACAGCCAAAAATTCACATGCTGATACAAACATATATTCACTGGCTTTACAGTAGCAATGGTATTAATTCTGTGATATAGCAGCCTGGTAATTTATTCTAGCTATTTTAAAATTTTTCATACATGTTTTTACTTTCTCATATACGAAGTATAAGGAAAATATTGTAATCGTCCAAAAATTCGGCCTCGATATTTTGATGAATCACGTTTTAGACCTTCTCGAGTCCTAAAATATAATTTATCATTCAATTACGTGTGTGTGTCTGTGTGTTTATGTGTATTGTCAGGGATGCCAGGGGCCATGACCCGGCCGGGACGCCAGGAGGGACCGGAAGAGGGTCAGAGCCCTGCCTGGATCACGTGGGGTTTGCCTTCGGGTTGCTTTGGGGGCCGCGGGTGAGGGCATGGAAGCCCCCTTCCTGTAGGGGCCGTGGTCACGCCAGGAGGCCCCAATGCCTTGGGACTTGTTTCCCCAGCACTCCCGCCACACCAGGAAGTGCTGGGGAAGATTTATGACGGCCGGAGAGCAGCGGGAGGACAGCCGGCACTTCCGCCACACTTGGGCGTGGCCAGAAGATTGCCGGGAACACCTGGGGCTCATCCGGGTCCTCCATAAAAGGGGCCGTCTCCCTTCATTCAGGGCTGGAGTCGGGTGGAAGTAGGACGAAGCAAGAGGAGTGTGGAGGCGGCCGAAAAGGCATTGTGGCCAGGACTGAGAGTGAAGGACTGTTTTGGGGTTTGTGCACGTGACTGGGTCTTAGTGACCTACTGTTGTGTAAATATTGTAAATAAGCGTGTGGTGGTGTTTAAAAACAAGATGTCCGCCTGTCTGTGCCCGGGTGGCGTTCACATCTAAAGCGGCAAGTCGGTAGGATGCTCGCTTGCTCAAGCGGAGACCTGATCTAAAAAATATTGTTTGATAACAGGTCTCCGCCTTGAAACAGGCGGAGCATCCTGCCGACTACGCCAGATGTCCAGATGTGAACGCCACCCGGGCACAGACAGGCGGACATCTTGTTTTTAAACACCACCACACGTTTATTTACAATATTTACACAACAGTAGGTCACTAAGACCCAGTCACGTGCACAAACCCCAAAACAGTCCTTCACTCTCAGTCCCACACAATGCCTTTCTTCGGCCGCTTCCACACTCCTCTTGCTTCGGCCTACTTCCACCCGACTCCAGCCCTGAATGAAGGGAGACGCCCCTTTATGGAGGACCCGGATGAGCCCCAGGTGTTCCCGGCAATCTTCTGGCCACGCCCAAGTGTGGCGGAAGTGCCGGCTGTCCTCCCCGCTGCTCTCCGGCCGCCATAATCTTCCCCAGCACTTCCTGGTGTGGCGGGAGTGCTGGGAAACAAGTCCCAAGGCATTGGGGCGCCCTGGCGTGGTGACCACGGGCCTCAGCAGGGAAGGGCTTCCATGCCCCTCACCTGCGCCCCAAAGCAACCGGAAGGCAAACCCTTACGTGATCCAGGTGCAGGGCTCTGACCCTCTTCCGGTCCCTCCTGGCCCCGCTTTCACTTAGGTCAGCCAAATTTTGCATATTAGTATTAGGTACAAAACATAGATTCGTATCACCTTTTGAGCTATTTATGCTAACTGGAAGTGGTACTTTTTTATTCATGCAGCTGCAGAGTCCTATTTATTCAACTTTACTTTTATAATAATTGTTGAATATATCGTTAATTTGATTTGTTCTTGATGATTCTTAAATGTACATAATATAAAAATATAATCATTGTCTTGCGGTTTACTCAAAGTATCTGAGTATAAGAGAAAGTCTAGGGGAGACCACTGCCGATTTATTCCATTATTAACATTTTTCCGGCATTGGGGACAGAATAAGGTGCCGTTTTATACAGTGCATCCAGAAAGTATTCACAGCGCATCACTTTTTCCACATTTTGTTATGTCACAGCCTTATTCCAAAATGGATTAAATTCATTTTTTTCCTCAGAATTCTACACACAACACCCATAATGACAACGTAAAAAAAGTTTACTTGAGGTTTTTGCAAATTTATTAAAAATAAAAAAACTGAGAAATCACATGTACATAAGTATTCACAGACTTTGCTCAATACGCAATTACAGCCTCAAGTCTTTTTGAATATGATACCACAAGCTTGGCACACCTATCCTTGGCCAGTTTCGCCCATTCCTCTTTGCAGCACCTCTCAAGCTCCATCAGGTTGGATGGGAAGCGTCGGTGCACAGCCATTTAAGATCTCTCCAGAGATGTTCAATCGGATTCAAGTCTGGGCTCTGGCTGGGCCACTCAAGGACATCCACAGAGTTGTCCTGAAGCCGCTCCTTACTCCTTTTATATCTTGGCTGTGTGCTTAGGGTCGTTGTCCTGCTGAAAGATGAACCATCGCCCCAGTCTGAGGTCAAGAGCATTCTGGAGCAGGTTTTCATCCAGGATGTCTCTGTACATTGTTGCAGTCATCTTTCCCTTTATCCTGACCAGTCTCCCAGTTCCTGCTGCTGAAAAACATCCCCACAGCTTGATGCTGCCACCACCATATTTCACTGTAGGGATGGTATTGGCCTGGTGATGAGCAGTGCCTAGTCTCCCCCAAACGTGACACCTGGCATTCATACCAAAGAGTTCAATCTTTGTCTCATCAGACCAGAGAATTTTGTTTCTCATGGTCTGAGAGTCATTCAGGTGCCTTTTGGCAAACTCCAGGCGGGCTGCCATGTGCCTTTTACTAAGGAGTGGCTTCCGTCTGGCCACTCTGCCATACAGGCCTGATTGGTGGATTGCTGCAGAGATGGTTGTCCTTCTGGAAGGTTCTCCTCTCTCCACAGAGGACCTCTGGAGCTCTGACAGAGTGACCATCGGGTTCTTGGTAACCTCCCTGACTAAGGCACTTGTCCCCCAATCACTCAGTTTAGATGGCCGGCCTGCTCTAGGAAGAGTCCTGGAGGTTTCGAACTTCATCCACTTACGGGTGATGGAGGCCACTGTGCTCAATGGGACCTTCAAAGCAGCAGAAATTTTTCTGTAACCTTCCCCAGATTTGTGCCTCGAGACAATCCTGTCTCGGAGGTCTACAGACAATTCCTTTGACTTCATGCTTGGTTTGTGCTCTGACATGAACTGTCAACTGTGGGTACTTATATAGACAGGTGTGTGCCTTTCCAAATCATGTCCAATCAACTGAATTTACCACAGGTGGACTCCAATTAAGCTGCAGAAACATCTCAAGGATGATCAGGGGAAACAGGATGCATCTGAGCTCAATTTTGAGTTTCATGGCAAAGGTTGTGAATACTTATGTACATATGCTTTCTCATTTTTTTTATTTTTAATAAATTTGCAAACATCTCAAGTAAACTTTTTTCATGTTCTCATTATGGGGTGTTGTGTGTAGAATTCTGAGGAAAAAAATTAATTTAATCCATTTTGGAATAAGGCTGTAACATAACAAAATGTGGAAAAAGTGATGCGCTGTGAATACTTTCCAAATGAACTGTATATGGGTTATTGCCATGGTTTCTGCCATTTTGTGGTATTTTAGTACATCAATTAGTAAAACAATTTTTTTTTTTACTAAAATAAATACTTTACGTTAGTGCTCCAGTACTCTGATTTGAAAACATTTTTGCACCAACTCTTGTTCCTGGTTTGTACTCTTCTTCTGGTGTTTTTGTTTTGGTTTCCCAATTGTTAATTTCTTGCAAATCCTCTTACATATGAGTTTGACTGGTGGTTTTTCTTTAGCGCTTAAAATAAAAATGAAATTTTAGAATGCCTGTTTCTTTACCGGTGTTTATAACAGCTATGAGATCACAAGCTGTATTATCCTCAGAAAAGTTTTTTACAGCAGCAAAGTAGAAAAACTTCATTACAGTATATAATTATGAGTATACAATTTTCTGTCTACTTTTACTTCACTACATTTGTAAATTCAAATGACAGCCTTTACACCAATATATTTTGTTTAACACATTCATTACTGCAACATTAAACCAGAAAACAAATAAGTTACACAAATATGCACAATGTTTTGCTCAGTCAATTTACCTAAAATATGGACTTTACTGCTACAGGATCAACTCTAAAATTTGTGCATTCTGTGTAATGGGGGCATATGTTGGGGGCTCAGCACAAGAAAACACAACTTGTTCTAATAGACGAGGCTCTTGGGGAGATCCCAACTTCATGGTCTCTTATCTGGTTTCTAATATGAAGACTCAATTATTCCAAGTCCACATCGCTGTAGCCTACAGAATGGGGCAGGGGCGGATGATGGTGACACACAATCCTAGTTTCAGTTACTTCCACAGCTGATGCCACTGTGTTCAGACATTGTCCTCAGAACAGCCTGCTAAATGAGGTTGCTTAGCTTCACTCACCTTGTCATCTGCTTTCCTCACATGTCTTCTCACATTATCCTGGGTATTGCTGCTCCAAAGCAGATTATGAACTACTTAGAAAAGCCGAAGAAAAACAGAAATTCCTTTAAATGTTAAACTAGAAGCAATAAAGCCTATAGTCAGTAAAGCACTTTATTGATTATTATTAGGGTTTGTTTTGGTGAATAATATTTTTATTAAACTAATTCTCTCAATTTTCATGTAGTTCAGTGTTGTCTACAAATAAGGAGGCATTTTTGGGATCAGGGTCCACTTAAACATGATTTCCATTTAAATTAATTGTAATTTGCCCCTGATGCTCAGGAAGGGGGGCATAATAACACATCCAACAGCAGCAGCCCAAAATCCCTGGGTGACAGTTACAATCATTGGTGAAATGGCCAGGTGCTGAATGTAGTGACAAATACTGTTTCTTCGGCCATCCTAGCCAGCAAGCATCATCGCCCCATAACAGAAACATCATCTTTGTGAGGGCAGGTGAACAGCCCCATTTACAGTCCAAATCACAAGCAGGTCTACTTCACTCTGCGCAAGACAGACAGCTAATGGTAGACCTAGGTAAACAACTCAAATTCCCAGCATCCATTGCAGCGACCAGACATAGCTGTACTGTCAGAAGCCATGTAACATCTAGTAATCATAGAACTCATTGTGCCTTGGGAGGATCATATGGAAGAGTCACACAAGAGTTAAGTATGCAAAGTACAAGGACCTTCTAGAGCAGTGTCAGAGACAAGGATGGCGAGTTCATTGCTACCAGTGGAAGTGGGTCAGCCGCTCACTCTGTAGTGCCTTCACTCTGCTAGGCATGACAGGGGTTGAAAAAAAGACAGCAATCAGTGTCATCAAAGAAAGCATAAAAAAAGCCTTAAGATAGTTCTGGATGGTTCTCATTCCAGAAGAAATGTTCATACGGTCAGCTAGTCACACATTTCACCTCTCATGTGACTTTGGGTGTTTAAGGCTATGTATTCTGCACTTCAGAAACTTCTTTCCACACTAATACAGATACATTTGAAAATACTTTTTTTTAATTCATTTTAGCCTTCTGTCCACAATAAAACAGTATTTCGACCATCAAAAACAAATCATTTTGAAAACACTCTCCAAAGTGTGTATATCAAAAATGCTGTGCCTTTCAAAGGAGTGTAGATGGGAAGCTTTTTAAAAATGTTGACATCTAATTTTCTTGTGATTGGACTTCAGTTTGTTCTGATAATTCACTCTGTGATCTCATCTTTACTGTAGGGATACTTATTCCCAAACTTCTTTGCATCACCTGATGGGTACTGTTATCTGATGGGTCACTCAAGCATTTTGCTGTATTTAGTTTTGGCAGGACTCCCGGTCAATTTTTTCCAAGGTTTTGGAAAACCTATTCTCATTTGTAACCTTTAAAATCAGTTGTAATTCATCATCTGTTCAGACAAACGAAGTCCATATTTTTTCCTGGTTATTTAGGCATTTCGATATACTTAGAGTTTGTTCTGCAAACAAATGATGTGCTTCACTGTTAAAGTGTGTTTGCCCCATAAGAAAGATTTACCAATTTTTGTGTGGATGTCATTTCTAGAAAACAATCTGAAAACACTAAGGTGGATGAACAACTCATTCAACAAATATGATGGTTTCAAAGGTATACGTGTTAGTATTTATTGCTTTGTTCTTAGATCTAGATTTTGGCTGTTAAGTAAATCATATAGAAAATAACACATAAAGGACTAAGTCTTTCATTATCTTGTGTTATATAAGTTTCCGGTAGTGATTTAACTGAGGTCAACTTCTGTGATGGGTTCACACCCCATCCAGGTGTTGTTCTTACCTTGCTCCCTATGCTTGCTGGGGAAGACATCAGCTTCTGCATGACCCTGCCCTGGACAAGCAGGTTAAGAAAATGGATGTTAAACTTGATTAATTATATTATAATGCAGGTGCAAGCTTGTTTTGCACTATGAACTGAATTGCAAAGTATATGTCTTTTACTTTTCTGTCTAATCCAGTGCTTCCCAGGTCCTGGGGACCCTCTATGGCTGCAGGTTTTTGTTCCAACCAGCTTCTGTTTTTAATTGGACTCCTGGGCTAATTAAGTGATGTGGTATTTCCCAAGTTCTGTGTTTTGGGAACAATATAGAAATTAGAAAACTAAGTTTGATAAAAAAAATAAATAAATTACCAAGCAGTTAAATGGGAATAATGCATTTTTGTCTTTTTAACAATATTTTCAACTTGATGATGATTCTTTCTGGGTGTTCTAATTGTTTAATGAATCTATTGTTTTCTAATTAGTGGGTCTAATGCTAAAGTAGTTGCAGCCTTTGATTATTCAGTGTTGTTTGCCAGCATGTCTGCTCTGCTCGTTTTTAATTGTCATTAATAAGATACAACGAAGGGGAAAAACTGCACAGAGAAAGGGCAAAATATATTGATATCAACAAAACAGAGTTCAGCATTTAAATCTATAGCAAAAGCAGAAATATTTCTAAATGTCTTTTAAATGTAAAAACCATGCAGCTGTGCTTTTCTTCATGTAGAATAAAAGAAAAAAAATACCAGCCGATTAAATGAGCTCAGTGTTATCAGGTGTTGTCACTGATTGTACATTTTGTTGGAACAAAAACCTGCAGCTACAGTGGGTCCCTGGGACCGAGTTTGGGAAGCGCTGGTCTAATCTGGTGCTCTGTCCTAATACCTTTCTCACTTCCTCTTTCTGCAGGCTGGATGAATGCTGGCTAAAAACACCTCTGATGTCCCTTCCGGTTTATGTCCACCTGGACCAGCCTGTTCCTGTCGGAAGGACACAATACCAGAAGCTTCGCCATTTTGGGATGGTTCTGTTTTGAACTCACGTCTGCAAAAAAATGCATGTGCTTTTGTTTATTCTGCAAAGCCAATTATACGGTGAACAGGCTGATACCCTAATTTTTTATTGTTGTCACCTCTTTCTCAGACGTCCCGTTTTTCTGGGACAGTCCTGTTTTTATGTAAAGCACCCCATTTAATACACTGTGTCCCAGAATTTAACCCTGTTGTTCATTGACTGGTAATTAAAGTGCATAAAGCTTTTTCATTTTATATATGAAATAAACCTCGGTTCACAACCATAATTCATTCCAAAACTCTGGTCGTAAACCGATTTGGTCGTGAACCGAAGTAATTTCCCCCATAGGATTGTATGTAAATACAATTAATCCGTTTCAGACCGTATGAACTGTATGTAAATATATATTTTTTAAAGATTTTTAAGCAGAAATATAGTTAATAATACCATAGAATGCACAGCGTAATAGTTAACTAAATGTAAAAACATTGAATAACACTGAGAAAACCTTGAACAACAGAGAAAACTAACACTGTAAGAATTCACGCTATAGTGCTATGAACCGCTCGCTAAAAACACATTTTTTTAAATGAGTTTTAAGCACAGGGAAAAAATGAACATTTGAAAAATCTGTAATTTACCACCAAGAAAAGTAACATTGCAACAATGCATGCTACGAACCGATCGCTATAAACAGAAGTGAAGTGGAGGTTAAAATCCAATAGAAAAAAGTCTTCATTAAATACAACGAGGTTAAAACAATGCTCGGATCTGTCTCTTTAAAAACAAGCCCAGTGCATTCTTTAACTGCCTTCTCGGCCTTATGCGTCCAGCTATCTCTCTCTCGCTCGCTCTCTCTCTCGTGCGCACGTGTCTCTCTCTCTAGATGCTTGCGCGTGTGTGTCTCTCTCTCGATGCTTGGCGTGTGTGTCTCTCTCACTTGCTGCACAGGGAATGCACAGGGAGAGACTGAACACATGTGTGGAAATCATCAGCGCACACAAACCGAAAGGGAAACTGGCTTGTTTGTATACCGAGTGTGTGGTCGTGAACAGATGCAAAAGTTTGGCAAGCTTTTTGGTCATAAACCAATTTGTACATTTTCCGAGACGTTCATGAACCGAGGTACCACTGTATATATAATTTTTTTAACATATACTGATAGAAAACTGTGTTTTGTGATTGGCTGGTTAATCCAATCCTTTCCCTCCTATCATAAGCTGACGTACTTATTGAACTAAGTGTTGGCCGTGCCTAGACATTTTAACAGACATGTTTATGTAGTTGTTATTGTGTTGGTAAGACTTTTTGTTTGTTGTTATATATTTGCTTTTGGCTTCACTGTTCAGCAGGGGGGCCCTGGGCATAAATCATTGTTGGGACCCCACCTGGGTGTTCTAAAGGAGCAAAGGAAAACTGTAGCATGTAATGTCAAAGCTCAGGTGTCACCTGAATTTGAATAGGCACTACATAAAAACAGCAAGTTGGGAAAGAGAGAATGCAGTAGGTGTGTGGATAGCCACAAAAACACAGAAACATCATCAGAAAGGATGAGTGATTTATGTAAGTAAAGAGAATTACAGAGTATGCAATGCAAAGGCTTACAATGATATGTGACAGCCATCAAAGTCTAGTATGTCACATCAAATACTAAAAACAGTTATAGTCTAATCCTTCAACTGTCTATTTTAAAAGATAGAACAAGAGAGAGAGGAAAATGTGTTTATATTCTCTGACACCCAGTTTTTTCTGAAAAAAATCTGTAAGTACTTTGCAAAATTATAAAAGTACTTTGGCTTATATGAAATAGGGATGATGTGTTGAGGGAAATATTCCCAGAACTTCCCCACCAGATATCTCGACAACCACCCAAGCTTCAGCAACTATATGTCTGAAGTTCCCATGTGTGAACCAATGGAAAATGGTACATCTCTCTTTCTACAGAAATCTGTGCTCACATTTGCACCACAGATTGGGTAGTTATACCGTGCTACAAACAAGAACATCATGTGACAAGGAGGGTGCTGAATTACCTAATCAATCCACCCCAAACAGGTCCCTTTCAAATGATTGAAATAACAAAAGGAACACCAGACAATAAAATATAATTATTTATGCCATTTATAACTATAATAACAATTGGAATGGGGAATAACAAACAGCAAAGTGAAAACAAAAAAAAACATAGCAAACAAATCATATACTAGTGAACCTATAATCAAGAATACTCATATGTTAAAAATAAAATAAATCAAATAACTGATTTCTCTTTAAAATAAAACAACAATAAAATAGCCACAAAGTAGCAGCAAAGCAGCAACTGACATATTAAAAGAAAAAACAAATTAGTGTGTCAACTGCTTAAAACCCCCTCTTAAAACATCTTACAAATGCGTGCTCTCTCTCTGTCTCTCTCTGTCTGTCTCTCTCTCCCTCCCTCTCTCTCTCTCTCTCTCTCTCTCTCTCTCCTCCTCCTCTATGTGGTGGTCTTATACTATTTCTATTATTAAAATCAGGTGTTACTAATTAACAATTAGGTCCACCTGTTACAATCAGATAAAGTGATGATTTTTCTGCAGATTGTCTAATGTGCTCTGCCCAATTCTGTGCATGAAATTTGCCCTACACTGGACTCCATATGGGAGAAACTGGATAAACACTGCGCTAAAGAATTGATTTACACAGGATCCACATTAAGCATGGCAACACATGTTCCAGTAGGATCTCACTTTAGCAGCAATGGACATTGTGAGAAGGAGTTTAAAGTCACAGTGCTAATGGACAACTTCAAAACACAGCGGAGAGAATGGAATGGAAAGCTAAACGAATGCCAAAATTTAACACATTACAACATGGTAAGAACTGAGACAAGAATTTTATGACCAGATATGAGGATCCTTATTCAAAGCAGTGTTAACAACATCATAGGCCCCCTGGGCAAAGTAGTGCTCTGTGGTCCCTGTTTTGATACTGTGGACGAAGGTTTCAGACCAGACAGCGGGTGTGGTTATAAAGCAGCTTTATTTTTCAAAGTCACGGTGAGAAGAGTTCCAGAAAAGCAGACAATCAAATATACATGACCGCGTCAGGGCTCTTCTGAACCCCGTCTGTTGGGTGGGGTCCAGTTTTATACCCCTAGAATGCGTAATTTAATATCATTATAAAATGTAACAGTCAACACTTTATTATACACAATCCTTGAGTCCCTTCAATGTCCCTTATGCAACTTGATTTCTTGGCCCCTTTTGTTATGGCGTTCAGATGTAAGCTAAGGGAAAACGTGATAAGGCAGACTCATGTGTGGAATGCTCAGACCTTGAGTCCTTTGCACAAATATTTTTCTGTTTGCTAAAACAAAGCATGCTATTGCATGGTTTTGTAAAGCTTACTTCTCAGACATGAATTAGTACAAGGGAACGAAGAGAACATTCGTCTTCCACATTCCCCCCTTTTTTAGCAAACAAAAATATTTGATCAGAGAGAGTTGAGTAGGAAAGGGTAGGAGAGGAGAATAGAGTGGAGTGGGCGGAGGAGTGGGGGGTGGCTGTGCTGATCTAAAGTATTTTTTCTTTGTGTAAAAAGTAAGCCTTTGCCATAGAGGCAGTAAAATACTTGGATACAATGTATCTTATCAAAGGAACAATACAGCAAGCTACAAACAGGAGAACAATTAAAGCAACCGTAAGAGAGATGAAAACTGATTTAAGCCATTGGCCCCAGGACCCAAAAGTGGACATAAACCATTTGTCCCAAGGATTAGAAATGCCAGAATTAGTAGCTAGTTCATGTCAAATCAGCTAAAGCACGGGTGATTGATCCATCAGGAGCTGTATTATTAGGGATATAGGTACAGCATGCATCACCAAACATAGCACAAACTCCTCCTTTCTCAGCCAAGAGCATATCTAAAGCCAATCGATTTTGCCAGGTCATGAGGGATGTTTTATCAAGTTGCTCATGGATACCTTCAACAGCTTCTTAGTAAAATTTAAGAATCTTTGTTGATTGTAATAGAGATAATTAATCCAATCTACATTTTTGTTTATAGTAACCTGAGGAAAAATAGACTCAAATTCGGCAGCAACTTGATCCCTTGCCTTGAACTTATCAGGGACTCCACGAGGGACTCGAATGGAATCAAAATACACCCCAGGGCCATGTAGGGAAAACTGGGAAGGGTCCACAGAATGGGGTTGACGATGTCAGCCAAACATGGTCGACACATGGAAGGCAGTTAAAGGGAAAAGTCGGAAAGGCATAACAAATTGTATTAAAGCAGAAGTGCCAGTCCAGTCAGGTGGAAGGATGTCAAGCAATTTAGACCTATGGCACATCCACCAAATATCAGTATTCTGAATAATCAGAAAAATTGATAATTTCGAAGCTAAAGAGGAAGAATTAATCGGAAAAGTTTGGAAACAAAAAAGAGGATGGGATATTACCAACATTTGTGCCACGAGAGGAAGTGAGGTTTCTAAAAAAACAGGTATAAATACCTTCATCAGGCTGGAACATCGGGGGAGTCATGGGAAGAGTAGGGGGAAAAAGAAGGGAAAGAGTAATGCAATTAGAGTCGATTGGAATAGAGGAAGAGATAAAAAGGGCAAGTAGGCAAGGAAGGCCAGTAGGATCAGATATGTTAGAAAGAGGAAAAGGGACAGTGGCCAAATGTGGCCTAGCTATAGCACATGCATAGCAATCAGATTGATTCACTTATCTAGCTGAATATAATACCCATTGCAGCCAACGGTTCTGATCGCCATACCCAGTTTCAATCGAAATAGTGGAAGAAAGGTGGAAATATTCATGACCTTGACAGGGGCGGGTTTGGACCAGGGGTAGGAGAAAGAGGTGTGTGTGTGGGGAAATGGGAGGTGTTAGTAACAGGGTTCTCAACCTTAATTTGAAATCTCCCTAGAGGATCTATTCCAGATACACATACCCCTAAAATATAGGTTCCTGAATCATGTAAAGAGGGGTTCTACAGAGTAATGATCAAAGGGTTACAATGGTACACATTCATGAGGGGCATGTCCTTTTATAATAGAAAAATGATATTTCAGACCATACTTCTGGGCCTTATAAGGTTGATAAACCCCAGTCATCAGTTCCAGTATTAGCCAAAACCCAGTCCCACATGTCACAGTTACTTCCGAATCCAGAGGTTGTGACAGTTACACACACATATTTGTCAGACCAGTTCCACTGGATTTGTCGATCAGTCCCACAGTCAATAATAGAACAGAAATCCACCTGAACTGATGTGGTGATTCTGAAAGGAAAAGTCAAGGTGACCAGAGCAGTCAACAAGGGGATGGAAAGACATAGTAGGACCACAATCAAGGGTACCATCTTTTGCAATGTGAGATGTGAATCCAAGCAGGCAGTCCCTCAACTTTAACAGCGTGTGGTGTCGACAGCAGAATTTGGAACGGTCCTCTCCACCATGGGTGATGCCAATGTTTCCTTTGAGTATCTCTAACTAGAATCCAGGTTCCTAACAGAATCGGGTAGTCCTTTGATGGAGGACTAGTTCTCCAGGCCTGATTCACCTGCTCGTGGACTTCCTTCAGAGAAGCTCGGAGACCTGTAAGACTGGAAAGAAGATCATTGTCCACAGTATGCAGTGTAATATTACCTATGAACATGCCGACTGGCATGGGCCGTCCGGTCAGAATTTCGAATGGCGACAGCCCTAACTGCCGATGTGTTCTTCCCCTTTAATCCCATCAAGGCCAGAGGCAGAGCATCAGGCCAAGTTAATTTTTTTTTCTCACAGATTTTAGCCAATTTAGATTGCAAGTTACCATTGCATCGTTTCACAATACCTCCACTCTGGGGGTGGTATTTGCAATAATGATTCACATTAATCTGGAGCCAGGTGGTTAATTCATTTATAACGGAATTTACAAAGTGAGTGCCATTATCAGTTTGTAATTTCTGCGGTGTGCCCCATCTAGTAATGATTTCCTTTATCAAAGCTTTTGCCACAGGTTTGGCATCTGCATGTTTGGAAGGGAAAGCTTCCACCCATCGGGAGAACACATCAACAATTACTTAACAGTATCGGTACCCCTTTGATGGTGTTAATTCAATGAAGTCCATTTGAAGTTGTTTGAATGGACCCATTAGGTTAGGTGTAATGGCGGGACTTACCTGGGTGCCCTTTCCTACATTAAACTTTTGACATAATGCATAGCACCTGCAGAACTGCTCTGCATATGTAGAGAAACCTACAGCTTCCCAGTGTTTTTCAACATCTTGAACCATGGCATTTTTTCCAGCATGGTCTAAGCCATGGGCGATTTTTTCCATACCTGGGAAAGAAGCTTTTGGGAGGAAAGGTTTGTTAGTTTGCTTATGGGTCCAGACTCCATCAGAGAGGGACCCTTCTTTGGACCATTTTCTCTTCTCTGTGTCCGTTGCTGCATTCTGTAAAGAAATAATTTGATTATCAGTGTCCTGGGGCCTCATGTATAAACGGTGCGTACGCACAGAAATGTTGCGTAAGAACTTTTCCACGTTCAAATCGCGATGTATAAAACCTACACTTGGCGTAAAGCCACGCACTTTTCCACGGTACCTCATGCCTTGTCGTACGCATAGTTGTCCGCTCGGTTTTGCAGACTGGCGGCACCCAGCGTCCAAGCAGTGCTACTGTTCCTGTGTGGTTTCTCATTATTTTCATGACGCGGCTTTATAAATACACAGAAACTAACAGCATATTGTTTATTAGTGTAACGCATCTGATTGTAATTAACTCTTAACAATATAATGGTCCAGGGAACAGCCATAGTATTCCAAATACCATAACTGCTTTAGCGTTGTTACTCTCACTGCACCTTCCTCTTCTTATTTTTCTTCTTCTTCTTTCAGCTGCTCCCGTTAGGAGTTGCCACAGCGGATCATCTTTTCCATATTACTCTCACACACGACTCGGAGTATTTATATCACTGTATCTGAGTGTGAATCACAGCAGCAACTGATCGGAAAAAGAATTATCGGTATACAGCTTCAAGGGCACGCTGTCTCAGCCACTGCAAAACGTTTTAAAGCCTTTCCTGTACAGACCTTGCGGTTCAGAAACAGTTTAATCCCAAGAACTTTAAATGTACTCAATCAATTGCTCCTTGTAGAACTGTTTGTACTTATAAGTACAATCACCCCACTGTAAACTTGCACTATAGTTATAATTATAATGTATTTACATATGATGACGATATCATTTTTAAGGTGAAATGCAGCAAAATATGTTTGTTAAATTATACAGATAAAACTTTAACTTCGTTTAAATAATCTATATTCTTCACTGGGAGTGTCGTTAAGGATAGAATAATTAAACATGTACTACGAAGATATTTCAATGTTCTTTAAAGCGTTTTGAAGAATCGGTAGCTAAGCTTACAGGTGGCTCAACTTCTATTACAGAGCTGATTGTGTGGCGATCGGTTACTTAGGGAAGAAAAGCACTGACTGCAGTGACGGCCGCAATATATATTGAATATAAAACAGAAAGAGAAAATAACAACATAGCTAAAAAGCATGGCGACATATTTCGGCAAACGTTAAATGCTTGTGTCATGAGCACCCGGAGTACTGCTGCAATAAATTATTTAATCGAAGTGAAACACATGTTTAATAACGTGCTTTAACTCCTATCATCATGAAAATTACATCACGTATACATCTCAGTATTTTACTTATTCAGAGAGCTGTAATATCACGAATTTAATGGGCTCTGTGTCCAGTTGGAGGAAGAGAGCCGGTTTAAGAAGCAAGTAGTGATTCAAACACATAGAGCACATAGAAGATCAAATACAAAACAAAGCATTTAACGTGCTACTTTAATTACGATGTGATTTGAGAAACTGGTTAATTAAACGATTTTAAGATGAAGTTTATGATGTTCTACTTTAATGACAAAATAAACTACGTGATTAAAGTGGAAATGTCGAGATTGAAGTTGACATTTAGTGCTTTTCCCCACCGTGTGCCTTTTTTCTCTGTACCTAATAAGCTTTCATATGACAGTGACATCAGACAGTGGGCTTACAACTCGGCTTCTCACGGCGACTTTGATATGTGACTTCTTTTTTATTTCCGGCACTGTGCGATTTTGTGAATGTGAGCTTTCAAGTTTCTCCAACACGCTATGTCACTCGATCAACTTCCTTTTGTTGATTATACCACGGTTTATTTGAACAAATAGTATGTTTTTCCTTTGCCTCCACTTGGTATACGCTGAAATTCTTATATTCTCCCCCGTGCTTTTCCCATTGTCTTTTCACAGAAGGCTGAGCTTAAGGGCGATTTATATTGATTTGCATATTCAAAGTAATTCTGGGAGGAGTTGGGCGTTACATAATGCGCGTGCCGGCGTTAGTTTTCCGCTGATCGGGATTTATGTAGCGGAAGAGCGTGGAAGTTAGATACGCACAGATTCCTGCATCTGGATTTTTCTGTGCGTAAACACATTTCGCTTTTATTACTTACGCCATGTTATAGTGCGAGTTCTACGCACTGCGTTATACATGAGGCCCCTGGTCATTTCTGTGTTGGAATAAAGAGATTGGTGTGTTATTATATGCAGCCCGTTTAGCAAGATGATCAGCTAATTCGTTTCCTTTGCTGACAGGATCCTGTTTTACTGTGAGAGCTTGACATTTAACGATCGCTAGCTTTGATGGTTTCTTGATGGCCTCTAAGAGGGATTCTTTTAGTTTTTGATGCTGAATGGGCTTGCCAGTACTGGTCTTGAATCCCCCGAGTTTCCATAATGCCCCATGATCATGGCAGACTCCAAAAGCATATCTAGAATCAGTATAGATAGTTACAATTTTTCCCTCTGACAACTGACAAGCTCGGGTGAGAGCTATCAACTCAGCTGCCTGTGCTTAAACTTGAAGAAATTCGGTTTGCTTCCAGCTGGTGGTCACCTTTGACCACTGCATAGCTGGTTGAAGGTGTTCCATTTTCCAATCATAAAGAACATCCATCCACAAAAAATATCTCTCCTGTTCCTAAGGGTGTTTCCTGTAGGTCTGGTCTAGGTTTTATAACCTTAGTTATTTTATCATGACAGTTGTGGGGTTCCCCTTGATTTTCAGTTGGAAGCAATGTAGCTGGATTTAAGGTGGAGCACCTTTCTATGGTAACGTTTGACAATGTACAGAGTACATTTTGATAGTGTATTGCCCTAGCAGTAATGAGATGTGATGTTTTAACCTGTACTAAAATGGAGTGTACGGCGTGAGGCACTTTTACCACTAGGGGGCTCATGAGCACTATATCTGTACTGGCTAGCACGGCCTCTGTTGTGGCTGCTACAGCTCTGAGACAGGTTGGAAGTCCCACAGCCACTGGATCCAATTTTTTCAAAAAATAGGCTAAGCCTTTGTTTTTTCTCCATGGAGTTGTGTAAAAAATGCATTCATATATCCCCCCTTTTTTTGTCCACAAACAGAGTGAATGGACGAGATAGTCAACAGTCCCAATGCATGCGCAAACAGTAGGGCACTTTTTTTTTTAAGTCACATAGAGCCTTCCCAGCTTGATCATTCCATGCCACCTGACCAGAAAGGGGGAGATCAGGGGTGACCGCTAAAGTTTGCAAAAGCTGTGCTCTTTCATTGAAGTTTAAAATCCATTGCCGGCAGTATCCTATAATGCCTAATACAGACACAACCTGTTGCTTTGTAACAGGTCTTGGTCTAGGAAGATTTTGAATGGTGTTTATACGGTCGCTAGAGAGAGAGAGCTCTCGTTCCACAAAAAATGTCATGACCTGAATATTTCACAGTTGTTTGAATTAACTGCAGTTTTGTTTTAGAAACTTTGTGGCCATTTTCTGCTAAATAATAACAATTGCTGAGTATCCGTGCACAATCTGCTTCCGTAGTACTACACAACATTCCACATACTGTATCAATACACTGTCTTTTTCTGGCCAAAAGCCTTTTAAATTTTGAGCAAGAGCTTGTCCAATACACAAGGGCTACAATATATCCCTGAGGCATAACGGTCCATGTCCAACGGCGGTTTTGGAAAGTAAAGGCAAACCAGAATTGAGAGTCAGGGTGTAAAGGAATACAAAAAATAAGCGTTAGCAAAGTCAATAACAGAGAAATAACAGGCAGACAAGGGTATCGTAGAAAGAATAGTGGAAGGATTAGTAACAATAGGTGCCCTAGGAAAAACTGCAGAATTACGTGTCGAAGATCTTGAACAAAAACGCCATGAACCGTCAGCCTTTTAAACAGGTAAAACGGGGGAGTTGACTGGAGAGTGTTTAATTTGAATGACTGCTCCACGTTTCACGAGATCGGAATGTACGGCGGAGATGCCAGCCTCTGCTGCTGGAGACAGAGGATACTGGGAGCGATGTGGGCGGAAGGAGGATTTTGGGTAAATCACCAGTGGCTCACAGTGTGCTATCCTTCCATAATCATTTTTCCCCTGGGACCAAAGTGCATCGGGAAGTGAGGAAAGCCAAGAGGGAGATGGTTTGCAATGAAAAAGCAGAAAGGAAAGACGGCACAATGCATGATGTACTAAAAATCATTTTGAAGCACAAACTTTAGTTATCAAATGATCTGAGGTATCAAAGATACCGAAGCAACATGTAGCCAGTCCGTCCTATTGAGACATTGTTCCACCCAATCCCCAATTTCAACTCAGTGAACGGTGCTATAATTGGCTAAAGAAAACATGGGGAACCAACCTCCTAAATAGAAAACGCTTTGGAATATGTGAAGTGCACTGACAGCAGCAGCTGTGTTTGCATGAGAAAAAAAATGCAAGGGATATGAAGGGTCTCTGCGCTATTACCTGAAGAGAGAAAAGATTCTAACCAAGGTGTGTCCACTTCAGCAGGGAAGTACTGGGCAGTGCAGTGGAGGGTGTTGGGGACTTGCAAGTGGGGAAAAGAAAAAAGAGTGTAGGGCTTTAAGGAGAATGGTGTGTGAGGAGATGTTCAGGGTCCAGGCTGCAAAGAGGGCTTAGTGTGGGGGGAGGTTTGGCACAGGAATTTAGGAATAGAACAGTGAAACCCTCGTTTGGTTAGAGAAATAGAGAGGGAGAGCTTAGTCATAACCCTTCCTAACAGATTAACAGGGCAGAGCTGATTTAAAAAAACGGTGCATCAAAGTGGAACCACTGGAATGAAGCTGAACTCGAAGAGGTTTAGACACCAGTAAAAAATGTGGTTGTCCAGAAGCACTAAGAACAGTCAGTGTATCGTTCGAGGCAGACTAGAAAAGCAGTTTTAGTGCCATTCACCAGCAAAGTCAATAAAGCATCTGTGTCCCATGGCAAGTGAGCAAAGGCAACTGAAAGAGTGGCTGGGGTCCCTGTGAAAGGAATATCCTCAGGTTCAGATAAGGAAGACGGGGGAGGAAGCTGATGTGGGCAATTGCTGCAGAAGTGTCCCATCGTAACAGGCAAGATGTGTAGGTGCTTGATCTGAGGGAGAGGCGGCTGAGCAGACGAAGAATTCGGATTAGGAAGTAAAAATCCACGACCTCTCCCCGGCTTCGCCCCTGTTCTCGGAAAATCCACGTCCTTCACGTCCTCGACCCCTGCCTGAGGCAGCTCCACCTGCATAATAATTCATTTGTGCGATTAACTTGGTCTGAGTGTCTGACTCTTTTGTTTAGTCTGTCGTTCAGCATGCTCCGTGTCTTTTTTTTTAACTTCATCAAAAGTGGCACTTTCCCATCCAAATACAGGACGTGCGTACTTTATTTTGAATATCACTTCTGAGTCCTGACAGAAAAGGAGGAACTCCTGCCTTGGCATGGTCGTCTGGGCTGTCTAAGCCAGAATGGTTTGTCATCAAGTCCTGAATGCGGTGTGCCCATTCATCTACCGTCTCATCTTTCTTTTGTTTGGCAGCTGAAAAGGTAGTCGGTGCCCTTTTTATATTTTGCAGCTATTGCAGTTTTCACGGGTTCCCATTGGGCAAGGAAAAGACCCTCATTATTTTGTCCACGAGGCAATGCCTCATTCCACTGCCACTGTACTCCATTATGCTGCCCATGATTGACAGTAGCCCAAGTAGTGCCCAACTTTCTGCGTAGCACTTGGGTCCACTCGGCTGCACCGGGTTTGTACATATTATCTAGCTGCTGCACCTGTTCCACAAACTTCAACCCACCGATTACCTTACGATCAGGCAATTCGGACACTACGTCTTTCAGCTCTTGAATATCCCAGTTACGGTGTATCATTACAGTAGTGGGGTTAGCATTTCCTGGGGAGTGTGGGATCGTGTCGGGGGTTAGGAACCTCAATTAAAGGGCATGAAAATGTGGGTGCTAAAGGTTTAGGGGACTTAAATGGGGTAAGGTTTTCAGGGGACTTATCTCTGAGGGTTTTGCTTCTAGCACGTTGTGAAATGGAGGGCTTTTTGTGTAAGTTAGAAGAGCCTCCCATAGCCCCTAACAAGTGGCCGTCAGTCTCATCATCAGGATCTGTAAGTGAGGAGGGGTCGCATTGATATTGTTCATCAAAGAAATCATCAGTAACTGGGGCATCGGTAACCACAGGAGCCGTTGGGGCAATGAGTGAATGTGGCAGTGGAAGGGGTTGTGGGTAAAGTGTTGGGGAAGAGCACTGGATATAAAAGGGTTTTTTTTTTATCACTCCTCTTCCTCCTTCCTTCAGACTGGGGTCCCGTATCAGCCTACACTTTCTGTAAAGCTATAAGCAGCTCTTCTTTTCCTTTCTATTCTTAAGTTCAGCAACTAAAAGCTCATTCCGTTTTTGTGCGCTTCCAACGTACGGTCTTTAATAACCAATTCCCATCTGTCATAAATATCCATCCGATAAGGACCTCCATTACAACAACCCTGTGTATTTCTGCACAGTATTTTTCTAATTCATATCATATCCAGTTCCTTCTACTGGCCATCTACCTCCACTGTCCTTATTCCACCTCCTACATGCTTTTTTAAAATCTAATCCTGTCTTCTTTTCAATGAGCTTTCTAGGGGACCCGCCTTTCGATCCCGACAGCGCACTAGGAGCCTGGCGATCCCCCGAAAATAATCCTTCTAACGTTAGGTTTTTAGGACTCTTGGGGGACTGTTTGACTGGCTACTGATTGTTTTTCCCATAGTGAGTGGCAGGATCTCAGCAGAAAGTGACTCAGCCCTCGATAAACCCCGTTCCACCCGCCGTCCGCTCCTATTCCCGGATTACAGCTTCAGGTGACTTCGTGTCCGTTTATTGCATCAGCAGAATCCTACATCAATACGCCCGTGGAGTCCAGGATATGGAGGTTTTACCCGATCCCTTCATCAGACGGTTTGTATCGTCAATCTGCCAGGGTATTGTCTCCGTCACCTTAGCAACCCATTGAAACAAGAGTATGACCAGACAGCGGATGAAAACCTCGACCTCCCGTTTATTTAGACACACATTCTCTAAATACGCCCTTTCACCCCCGTTCCTCAAATTATTATAGGAGCGTGCCACTCGCCCCTTTTCTAATCCTTTCCACAGGGGTGACTAGCTAACATTCACACTGTGCCTTTTCCGTAGGGTCCCAAAGCCACTTTCCGTGAGCCCTAGAACCCTCCTATGTATTTTCCATACAGTATGCTTTCTTATTCTTTATTTTGCATATGCTTTTTATTCCTTTTCCTTCTATATTCATATTACTTCCAGCACACCAGTCAAACTAACAGGAATCCCCCGATCTACTCACCGTGACTCCATCCACCTGCATGGAAATGCCCGTCCAGTCGTGCCTCGTATCGGCTAGGAGGAGGTCAGGGACTCCCCACGCAGGAAACGCCCAAGGCAGGCCAATCCTACATTTACCGAAGCTGGACCCGACCCGGCCGGAATCGGCTCCACCATGGTCCTCTGGATGATCCTGCACGAGGAGCCGTCTGCTATCTCCTGCCCCACGTTGGGCGCCAAAACTGTGGATGAAGATCTCAGACCCGACAGCAGGTGTGGTTATAAAGCAGCTTTATTTTCAGAGTCACGGTGAGAAGAGTTCCAGAAAAGCAGACAATCAAATATACATGACAGCGTCAGGGCTCTTCTGAACCCCATCTGTTGGGTGGGGTCCAGTTTTATACCCCTAGAATGCGTAATTTAATATCATTATAAAATGTAACAGTCAACACTTTATTATACACAATCCTTGAGCCCCTTCAATGTCCCTTATGCAACTTGATTTCTTGGCCCCTTTTGTTATGGCGTTCAGATGTAAGCTAAGGGAAAACGTGATAAGGCAGACTCATGTGTGGAATGCTCAGACCTTGAGTCCTTTGCACAAATATTTTTCTGTTTGCTAAAACAAAGCATGCTATTACATGGTTTTGTAAAGCTTACTTCTCAGACATGAATTAGTACAAGGGAACGAAGAGAACATTCGTCTTTCACAATACCAAATCAGAAACCACATAGGCATCAGAAACATTGTGGGCACTATGCTCCTAAGGCCCCTGGTCAGTGCCCATTGTGCCCATATGTTAAGATGGCTCTGCGCTGACCGACCCAGATCCACATTGTAAGGGAAACTCATCAAAAATTCAAAAAACTTTGTTGGACACGTATCAGAAGATCTTGATCATACTTTGTTGTCCTCTCTTGCTAAATGAATCTCAGGTTGGAGAGGTCTGTTACTATTTGACATTATACAAGTCTCACATAAGGATTTTACAGTCGTATTTCTTTCTTAGTGTGTGTGTATAAATGCAGTTTCGCAGTTGCCTGATGAAGGTTGACTGAGCTGCTTAGAAAGTCTGCATTTTGTAACTTGTTCAGTTAGCCAATAAAAAGAGTCATTTTGCTTCACTTCTTATTGCATCCATAAATTGTTAACACGGTACATTTCTCACCTATTATAAAACCTCAAATTGCTTTTTTCTTCACACACTTTCCATTACAAGAGCCCTTATTCAGCTGTCTGGCTACTGCAAATGCTGTCTACCAGCTGCCCACTGTCACTCACTGAAGTTCACTTGGGGTTGATGGTGTGGTGCGACTAGCAGTGGACCACTAATCTATCTCATGGATAATGGTAAAGGAGTTCAAAGTGATTGGGATATACCCATTCAGTGGCAGAAATATTTCTTTGAAAAACTAAGAACAAATATTTTTTCACACAGCTTGGCAGCTCAGGTTAGCCTGTGTAGAGGTTAGGCCGTGACCGCAGTAATCACCCATATCAATACAGTGAACAGCCATTAGTTTAAAAAGATGTGTTTCAATGTAAAAGATTTACATTCTTGGTTTATTAATGTAGTAAGATAATAGCAGACAGTAGTTGGCAGCATTGTATAGATAAGTTATACCAGTAATGCAAGGTCCATGACAGGGCTTTTCAGTTTCGTTCATGCTCTCTTAAAGACACTGGTTCTTTAATGTCACTTTATGGTTCTTTACTGGTTAATGTGCAGTGGCCTATTTGTGGCCCAGAAAAGAAAATCTGTCCCCCCCCCAATACACATACACCACCATATGCAGACACAAACACATACAATATGCTACTAACAAAGGATAATTGCTTATTTAATTAAAAATAAATACATGGAAATAGAATAATAAAATAATATAACAATAGAACCATGTAAATTGTGTATGTACAAAAACATACAAAACTTACATAGAACAATAAAATAAAATAAAACCACTTGGCACGTAAAAAATAAAACTTATTTAGCAGACTCTACAAACTTTATATAGAAAAGCGAAGTATAACATATCTATACTAATAAAAGGCAAAGCCCTCACTCACTCACTCACTCACTCACTCACTGACTCATCACTAATTCTCCAACTTCCCGTGTGGGTGGAAGGCTGAAATTTGGCAGGTTCATTCCTTACAGCTTCCTTACAAAAGTTGGGCAGGTTTTATATCGAAATTCTACGCGTAATGGTCATAACTGGAAGCTGTTTTTCTCCATTTACTGTAATGGAGATGAGCTTGAACGCCGTGAGGGCGGAGTTTCGTGTGACATCATCACGCCTCCCACGTAATCACGCAGTACATAGAAAACCAGGAAGACCTCCAAAAAGCGCTGAAGAAAACATGCATTATATAATTGAGAAGGCAGCGAAACAATAAGAAGCGAGCGAGTGACATATACAACCATATTCATGAGTTCTGCTACTTAGGAAACAAAGCCGATGTAAACCTACACTTTAAATTAAGTTCATAGACAGGCTGCCGCTGGCGTTTGTAATTTAGTGCCTGCCCATATAAGGCCGTCCGTCAGCAGCAATCCAATAGCAAACTCCCACTAAATATTCACGGGTGAAGGACTGTGCTTATGGAGAGGAAGATGAGATGGTCAGGGTGGTGTTTGGCACAAACTCAGCGAAACAGCGAGAGAAAGTTTTAAGTGCCAGGACTAAGGTAACATTAAATACAGCCATGGACATAGCACGAGATGGCACCAGCACAGCTGGGAACCTTCGATGCATGTACACCGGCGGCTCCGTGAACTGGCAGTGCACAGATAAAAGCAACAGTTCCAAAAGAGCTGAACAAAACGAATTACACAATTGAAAAGGCAGCAAAAATATGAAGCGTCTGATACAGCATATTCATAAATCCAGCTACTGCGGAAACAAAGCACACGTTGGAAAAGTCAATGTCCGCTAAAGGAAGACAGTGTAAAAAACCCGTGCATGCAGTGTGTCAGGTCTCAGATAAAGAAGAAGACGAGCTGTTTATTGATGCAGTAAGAAGCGAATCGATGAATGAAACCTGTCATCTTTACAGCGATTGACAAACACGGAATGTAACTTGAACACAACACATCCTACAAATACGAACCTGATTGAAAGAAATAATGATAATCAAATCCTTGATGACAGCAACACTCAGTAACACTCACAAAACAAATACTGTATATTGACAGTCATGTTACGTTATTTTTAAAATGTTCCCTTTTCTTTTCTAGCTTTTTAACACACTACTTCTCGCTGCGATACGGGTATATATATATGTATATATATATCCCGATCTACATACTCGAATAATGGATACTTTATTAGCCATCAATGATTGTTTTGGTAAAGCCATACTCAGTGTATTCATTAGATGAGCGGTAAAAAGTAAGAGCGAGGGAGGATGACTTATTGAGGCATGCAGGCTGTAGTCGCGTCAACTCTATCTGAATTGCGCGATCACATTTGAAAAAATATATCTTTTCAAGTTCTATTTAGTCCATATGTGTCAAACTCAAGGGCACGGGCCACATCCGCCCGGTGTGTAATTATATCCGCCCGAGATCATTTTATATACTGTATTATTGTTATTAATGGCCGGGTATATGAAGCGCTGGTAACACAATAAACTACAGATCCCATAATGCAGCGCTTCAGCTGCCTTGCCGAACACTTACGCGTTAATCAAGTCTAGCTTATGATGCTGCAAGTTATTGCGAAGCTAGCTCACACGATGCTGAAGAGAAAAGTTGATTCTGAAAATAGAGCCTTTAAAACCGATGGGAGGCTGAGTATATGTTTACTGAACCCGTGTGTCTCATTTGTGGAGCTAATGTGGCTGTAATTACAGAATTTAATCTAAGGCGGCACTATGAGACAAAACATCAGGGTAACCTGAATGCAATGCAGAAGATACAGAAAGCAGAAGAATTAAATAAGAATCTGACACTTCAGCGGACGTTTTACCCGTGCACAATCACAAAGTGATTTCAAGTGAAGCTGCTTTTATGGGAGACACAAATGCACCAGTGCACCTTGCCCCACTTTCCCTGTTGCCAAGTAATGTTAAACCAAGTCGTCACTACGGTGTTCCCAAATCGCACTTTGCTGATAAACTGAGGCGCACTGAGTTTGCGGCGCTTTGGTGACTTTGAAGAACAAAAAGTCCGTCTACATGCGGCTCGAACCTTGTGCATGTTTGGTAGCACATATCTGTGTGAGAAGCTCTTCTCAGTGATAAAGACTAACAAAACAGCACACAGGAGTCGCCTCACTGATGAGCACCTGCAATCCATCCTGAGAATCTCCACAACACAGAACCTCACACCAAACAGAAACGAACCTGTTGCCAAAAAAGATGCCAGGCGTCCAGCTCTAAAATGACATATGAGCAAAGACAACTGAATGATTTGATTTGTTATTGCTGAAAGGAACACATTTTATTTATATTTCCAGGTTTTGTTATGCAGCATGTTCATATTTGAATTTGTATAATTTTGACAGGATATATTTTTATGGAGAGCAAAATCTTTTGGGATATTTAAAATCTAAGTTTATTTTTATATAAAATTACATAAGAGTAAAGAAATTTGAATGTTTGTTCTTTTAACGTTTACTTTATTTCTAACTTGTATAATTTAGACAGGATATATTTTTCTGGAGAGCAAAATATTATAAGTTGTTTAAGGTTTGAGTTGATTTATTCAGGAATAATATTCCCGTCTGTTTTTACCATTCCTACCAAAGATATTTCTGTCGACTAAATAAAAATTCCTTCTATTTAACATTTAAATAGAACTTGAACAAATCGATAGTTCATAATATCCACGCAGACTTGCACGTAAGCGGGAGTTATCCGTTTTAACAAGCAGCGTATTGCACTGATCTGAAATAGCTGTGTGTGTATATATGTAGATATGTATGTATATGTATATATATGTTTATATATGTGTGTGTGTATGTATATATGTGTGTATGTATATGTATGTGTATATATGTAGATATATATATATATGTATGTGTATATGTATAGATATGTATATATATTTGTTTATGTGTGTGTGTGTAAATATATATATATATATATATATATGACAACAACACTCATCACTCACAACAGTGACAAAACAATTACATTGACAATCATGTTACGTTATTTTCAAAATGCTTCCTTTTCTTTTTCATTGCTTCTTTAACACACTACTTCTCCGCTGTGAAGCGGGTATTTTGCTAGTATGCCTTATTCCTGTCTCTGTTAAAGCTCATCATTGCAAGGCCATTGAGACAGTTGTGCAGACCTCAAGTCATTTTTTTATGAGCTTTAGTTTTAGGAAGATGCATGGGAGTAGTGGCTGCAATTCAGAGGGCTATCCACATGTTTTGATGAATTTCATCTAAATTAGTTTCTTGCAAGAAAGATAACAGTTCCAGTGTGGTCATGTTAGCTTTAGGAAAAGGGGGAAAACCTCATTCCTTGTGCCAGTGTTTTTTCTTCAAGGTCTGACTGGTTATTGTAGCATCACCACCTGGGCCTCTTTTTTAAGGGGTACAGCTGGCACTGTGCTTGTTTAGTGTTAAACATGTCCCTGTGTAAAGACCCCTTGAGTGTATGTATTTTTTATCAACTTTTTAATAAGTAAAGACAAATTGGCAGGGTACATCAATAAATAAAAACAGCAGAGTAACCCAACCACACTCAGTTCCACCCCCACCAAGCCAAAACCAAGGGATAGAAAAAATCAAGGAGTTACAAGCCAAGAATTACATAATTGGGCTGCAGCAGACCAGGATTCAGTTACATTACTGGAAGCAATGGAAGCATCAATGGAAGGCAATGATTAGTTTGCTTGACAGGGTACCCAAACAGAATAACTTGTTTTCAGAGGGTTTGAGCAGAAGCCTAGAATGGTCTAAAAGAAGAAAGAATTGAGGTAACAGCAGGAAAGAAAGGAAGACAATAGGTGACATATGTGTGTCTAAATGTAAATGACAGGAGGACAGTGCCAGAACATGTGAAGAAAA